>NC_041042.1:330199-517699 GCF_900634625.1 Parambassis ranga
ATATATATATATATATATATAAACATATATAAATAAATAAACAACCACATCCAATTATTCCTGGATCTGTATCAATGGTTGGTCAAAAAAAAAATGAAAAAAGGTCTCTACACTTGATAGAATTTCTACTTTTTGCTTTGTTTTAAGGCAAAGAGAAATGTGCAATGTGGCTAAATATATTTGTACAATGGATTTTGGTGGGTCTGGTTTCCACAATCTCTGATGTTTTCAGGCAATGTGTGACCTCACAACCTTCAGTCTGTGACGGAATGCATGGAAAGACCTGATAGGAATTTTTTTTTCCTTGCATTTCTCACTGTATAGATTGTAAGCCACGTGCAATGCCAGCCGTTTGTCTGTGGGGATCTGAGAAATTTCCAGAGCCGTCCACATCCTTGAGCTGTTTGCAGGCAAATACATAGCCTGTGATCTCTCCATCGGCCTCATGTCATCCTGCAACTCGACCTCCTGTACATCCTCTTCTGGTAGACTCATCTCCTCTCTTTCCACCTGAGGTTTGACCCGTAGAAGAGGGTGAGTTGGTTGCGGCAAGCGATAAGGAATATCCTCATGCAGCTTCCAGACGAGAGTGCTGAACACCTTTGGGAGGGTGAACCTGGACAAAATCTGCATTTTCTGGAGGTCCGCCTGAGACAGAATTTGGTTTGTCTCCTGCAGGAGATTCTTCAGCACACTGAAGTCAACATAGTCACCATTCATTATCATTCCAACACATGTAATGAATGTGACCACCTTCAAGTGACTGTTTGGGGTTCTTTTGAGCCCCGATGGAAGGCGAGCAAGGACCTTTTCCATCCATGCCATGCCATGATCCCTGTACTTTTCCAGATTCCTGGAGTAAGTAAGGGATCGCCTCTCCAACTCCACACACACTTGCAGGGTCATGGCAGCAGTGGTGGAAATGGCAAAGGGTTCTGTGTCAGTCTGATGGATTTGCACATAGTCCTTGCAGTTCCACCAGACTCTTTTGGTCCCCTTTGTGTCCCTGAACTTGAATGCTGGCAAGAAGTTCATCTTCAGCTCCGCGAATCCTTGCAAAAGACATTCTTTGACATCTTTTCCAGCTTCAGTCACCAACTTGCGAGCCCTGGCAAAGGTGTTTGGCACTGGAAAACAGTCCTTGACAGAGAGGTCTTCACAAAGGGTGTCAAGCAGCCAAGCCCCGATCAGCCTTCCAGGTGGTGTGTGGACTGCAGCTCGGACACCGGTATTTGAGAGTTTCTCTTGTACAGGTCCCCTAAAAGAACTTTGACAAGGGCAGACCCAATCACTGATGGCCCAGCAGCAAGAGTCTGACAGAGTGGGAAAAGTCGCATGATGCGCAAAACTTGCAACTCCATACTGGTCCAGTGTTGAAGAGGGGGTGGTGCTTCCTCTAGGACAGCGCTGGAATGAGGCGCTAGGCCAATGAACCCTCTCTGCTTGCTCACACTTTCGTCACTCACAGTATTTGTACCTAACGACACACTAAGATCATAATCCAGTGGTGACAGGGGGCGGCCAAAAAAAATCTCCTCCAATGCCAGCTCACATTGGAAAGTCTTCCACACAGCATCATAATGTGCAACTCCAACACTGGACTGATACTGCTCTGTCAGAGTGTCCACCAGAAAACGCAATACATCCGAGATTGTGGAAACCAGACCCACAGAGGAGTTATCTTTAAATGGGACAAGGATTGGATGGTGTTGCAACAGGTGAGTCAGTCCTTCCAGATTGAAGTAGTGTGATGGGTCAAGAAAAGTTGGACATGTGTCCTCAAACCTCACCACCTGTTCAATCCGGCATGCTAGCTGACCCACCATCCTTTCTTGCAGGTCCCTCATGTGTCTCAAGTAGTTCTCTGCTCGTGAAAGCAGGGCAAACTGAAAGTTGGGGTGAGACAAACCACAAGTCACAATAGCACCACTGACAGGATGCTTGTACGGCAAATGAACATAAGCATGTGGTGAGTCCACATACAACTGAAGAAAGGTGCGCTTGCCTTCATTCTGAAGAACGTCGAGCAACTCCTTTCTTACATCCATCCCGGTGTTGTCAAGGTTGGTTTGGAAATTTGTGGCTTCGTGGATGCCCAGTGTGGTGAAGAGAGCACCTCTGTTACCCACAAGGACTTGCAATCCATATCTTGAAAAGAGGATGTGGGTGTCAGAGTCCTTTACTGCAATGTTACAGGCAAAGTGGACAGACATAGCATTAACTCCGATTGGATTCAAGATGTCAGTAATGTCAAAGGGTTCAGCGTCCTTCTGTCCAAACTTATTTAGCAAAAGCAGCACCTTCATGAAGTGACACTCATTAGCCTGTTCCACTGCTCGATCGACCAGCGCATGTATGAATATGTTGTCTCTATCCAGGATGTGGAATCTGGATGTGTCAGCAGTGGTCTGCTTCCTTATGGAGGGCCGCGATTTGTCCTTGGCTGAGAGACAGCGAAGCAATTTCTTGAAGTTTTCGGCCACACTGTTCAGCAGCTCTGCTGCCATTACTGAGTACAAGTCCTTGCGGAGCAACCTTGTGTCTGGATCAGTTTCACTTGCTGGAACAACAGTCATAAGGAGATGATAGCCACCGTCTACATAACCTAAAGTATGACCCACAACATTTCTTAGGGCAAGGATGCCATTTTTGCTGTATTTGGTGAGGTCAACGTGCTTTTTCAACAGGTGGTAGTGTGGTGACAATGATCTTGGGTGAAACCGGGGCATTAGGAGATAGTGCAGACCACCTATAAGGCCTTCGAGCCTTTTAAACTCTACAACCAGGCCATCAATGTCAAAAGTAAAGTCCAAAAAAGAAGCTGGGTCAGAAACTGTTGCAGAGTGGATCGCAATAGTGTCAGTGGAGTGCAAGAAGTCCTCAATATTTGGTACGCATTGACGGCATGCAGCACGTTGGTGGTGTTGGTAATACTGACATCAACAATGTCAGGCACCTGGAAATCGTCGTCCGTATGTGTGGAGGAGCTGTCATCTGTGGAGGTGAGGAAAGTGTGCGCTTCATCCTGGAAGCCTGGAACTGGTTCTGGGCCAAGTCCTGCTACAACTGCTGTGTACGATATAAGCAATAGGGAACCATTTATTCAATGTGAGACAGCCGCATAAAGTGCGGATGCAGGAATGCGCATTTAAAAAGAAAAAAAATCCTTACCATGTGATGCTGCTGGCAGACTCTCTAGGTGTGGCTGAAACAGCTGATGAACCTCTATCCGAAACTGAGAATATTCATTTTGTAGCCTCGCCACCAATCCAGCCAGCGGGTTAGGATCCATGCTCAGTTGTTTCCTTTACACTGGAAATACAGCAAAATTCTAATTACTCTTCCTGTAACACAATTAAGATACATGTATAGCAGTGTAGCAGCATTACCATGGCTGTACTTTACCTTCTTCAAAAGAGAACCTTTGTTTTAGAGAAACCTTGAAAGCTGCCAATTCTGATGCTCCAGTGTGTCAGAAAACGGGGCTGTGGAGGGGCAGGTGCTCAAAGTGTGCATTTCCTGTTTAATGCAGTAAAGAAGCTGTTTGTTAGAATTTCAAGTGAGATCTTTGGAAAGTACAGTAAGAACAAAATCACAACAACGCTTACATACATTCAAATAGTATATAACAGAGAGCACATAATAGTGTGAAGACTCTTTTTGGAATGCACCACAAAGGTTTGCTGGTTTTACTAAAGTTTTACTGGTCTGGTTGGTCTTATCTCATGGCCTGTGAGGAGTCGGAGTAGCATTTTAGGGTCTCTGTCATTCTTGTTGGTTCATTCAGAAGTAACTTGATGCAAATCAAGGATAGAAAGCTGTCCACATGCCTTGTGTGTATGATACATCACACGCATGATACAATACTGGCCATCGTGGACGATGCCAGTCATCCTCTGCACACTGTCATCGGCGCTCAGAGGAGCCTGAACAGTCACAGGCTGCTCCTTCCCAGGAGCAGGACCAACAGACTCAGAGACTCCTTTGTCCCCCGATCCATCAAACTTTAAAACTCTGCTTTTGGCAGGGGGGGGGGGGGGGGGGGGGGGGGGGGGGGGGGGGGGGAGTACAGCCCGCCTGATACAACACACTGGCAATAATTTACATGTGAAATAATACATCTGTACCATCTATGCTGCTGTGCAATGTTTGTACATAATTTCTCATCTTTTTTTTTCTTTAACTGTACTACATTCTATTTTATTCTATTTAACTCTTGCTCTGACTGTAGGTGTTGCATTGCTGCTGGTACCCAAATTTCCCTGAGGGACCTTCCCAAAGGGATCAATTCAATTCAATTCAATTCAATTCTACATCACACGCAGGCCTGACTGCTTTTCCCAATAAAAGAGCTTCATCTTCATCAAATTCTCATAACTGCGTTTTAGCAACATAAACTCAGACCGCAGACTCTCCAGCTAGTCAGAGCAATCCCTTAATCCAACTTTACGTGACCTAAAATGGCCTTCCTTCTGTCGGTCACGGACCTGTGCTGCAGAGCGTGGTTACGTGACACGCAGTAAAAACTCACACACATCTCTTAATAATACTTTCACCATACTTGACTCACTTTGACTTCTGTGATAGCTACTTTATCGACCCTAAACACTGATAGAAACCGACACCAATAAAGTCTTCTAGTTATTGTTGCCCTTTCCGCGTATGTGCACGCACGCTACATGATGACAAAGAGCGGAACACAATACAAGTATGTACAGTACTACTGCTAAAGTGCAGTAACAGTAGTAACACTTATCGTTTACGATGACGTCGACGATGCTGGAGCGCATGTTTTACAAAGTCGCTAAATTCTACAACAGCTAGAGACTTACGTTTCTCCGACGACAGGACATTCCGCCATGTTTCTGCGTTGTTTACAGGTTACACTGACTTGCTTCGAAGTCAACTTCTTCTTCTTCCTTTAGTTTTCTACGGCGGTTGTCAACCAACTTAAAGGAGCATTACCGCCACCTACTGTTCATGCGGAGCATGGGACATTGCGTGAGCTTAAAATCTAATGCCTTTTGTACAAAAAAATATAAAAAAAATAGCAATACTCCAATAGCACATGCATGCATTGAATGGGATAAATGCAATCTGCTCAGAGGAGGATGTTGTCCAAAATAAAGACCATACTGGACTGTCCCCGCTCCACACTGTGCTGACCAGCTACAGGAGCTCGTTCAGCAACAGACTCCGACTCCCACGATGCACCACTGAGAGACACAGGAAGTCATTCCTGCCCGTCTCTATCGAATTACTGAACTCTGAACTGTGACAGTCACTCAGACACTGTACATTCATACTGGTACATTCATGTCCTGCTCTTTACTATGTAAAGGTTTTTATACAGCAGTATGTTCTTTAGATACAACTCAGGGATTTAAATGCTCTCTAGGTATTTAGATATTTATTATATATCTCTATTTCTATTTTTTCATGATCCTTTTTGTATACCTACCTTGTCTGCAATAAACAGCTCATCGATGGCTCCAGAAACCCAAATACAGAATAATATTGAAAAAAAAATGTTTCCATTTCATAAACTCTTTTTGGGGGGAATATTGCTGAAATTTCTCAAATTGAGCACATGTAAAGGACCAGTTAGAGTTTATTTGCACTCTTTACTGCTCATAAAGCCTCTTAATATTAGTTTATCTAACATTTTGATGATCATCGTACAAATATTTTATTCCAGCCGTAGTCACAAAGCGAAGGCAATTGTCTTTTTACTGATGTTTTCGTACCGAATAAAAATAGTAATAATATTGAAAAATAAAACTTAAAAAGCCTATATCTCCGGAAAAGTCGCACGGACTCGCCGATGGCAGCATTGGAAAGCCCGACTACGAATTATGGGGGGTAGGTCGAGATATCTGAGTTTAAGTGCCTTATTTTTCTCTATCATCATCCATTTCTTCACTGGCCGGTTGAAAGCTGCTAAACCCGGCATTTTAGCAGCTTTCAACCGGCACGCGCCCCCTGGCGGCCTCACGCGGAACTGCACTGTTGTACAAGAAGGCCTGAAAGGCAAGCTTTATTTATATAGCACCATTCATACACAAGGCAATTCAGAGTGCCTTACATAAGATAAAATCACAGAGTAAAAACATTTTAAAACATTAAATTAAGAAGGAAATTGAAATCATAAAAAGAAAAATCATAAAAGACATCAAATCAAATCAGGATGATTAAATGAGAAGAGTGCAGTCAAGAAATCAGGAGAACGCTGCAGTAAACAAACGTGTTTTCAGGCTGACTTAAATGAAGTGACTGTCTGAGCAGGTGTTTAGGAAGGCTGTTCCACAGGTGAGAGGCAGAATAACTGAAATCCTGCTGCTTCACTCTGTTTGGTTCTGACCCTGGGTACACACAGTAGGCCTGTCCCTGACGATCTCAGGCGTCTGGATGGTTCATAGGGAACCAATATGTCCAGGATGTATTTTGGTCCAAGACCATTCAGTGCTTTGTAGACCAGGAGTAAAGTTTTGAAATGTATCCTCTGACTCACAGGAAGCCAGTGCAGTGATTTTGGTTTCAACCGCCACGCGCCCCCTGGCGGCCTGACGCGGAACTGCCTGTGTCAGACTGGAAGACCAACAACACAGCTGAGTACAAGGAGGCCTGCAGCAGACTGCACTTCCTGAGGAAGCTGAGCTCCTTCAACGTGTGCAGCAAGATGCTGGCTGGAGATGTTTTTTGTTTTTTTTTGTTTTTTTTTTCCAGCATCAACACACATATTCTATTCTATTCTATTCTAGCAAGCTTAATCAAAGCACTGGTTGACATTACTGTGATTCATTTTTTTTTTTATTAATTACATGGTTTTCTCTTTTAAGACTTTGTTTAAAGATTTGCTTTTCAGCACCCTTGAAGTCCTTCAGCTGCATTTATAAAGCACACCCTCACATTTGTCTGCATGCACTGCAGTTTCAACTTTTGCCCAAAAGATGGAGACAATCACCAAAACATTGAGTTGCGTTATGTTCACTACTCTCTGGAGCGTTCATCCATAAACATCTGGATTCACCGTTTTTGTTTTTTGAAGAAGGCAAATTATAGACAAAGGAGATCTACTTGTGACTTGAATTTTTATTCAAGAACAAAAACACAGAAGCACACACTGAAAAGTTGAGCTCCCAGTTATCATTAAACATAAATAAATGAATGAAAGAAAATACAAAAAAAAAAACCACACAAAGAGATAACTTTAAAAAAAAACGTAAAATTAAATGGCAACTCAACATATCAATAAAAGGACAGATACAAAAAGTTATAAAGATGTTATGTACAGGCTGACTAGATAATATACATAATATAAAAATTTTCACATTATGGGCCTTCTTTGGTTTTTTTTTTTCTTCCAGGGGTGACATTGGGGGAGCCAACAAGCTGCTGCATCACCTCGGATGCTCTCCTTTTGTGTTTTAAACACGTCTTTATCTTTTCGTTGAGAAAATCCTGCATGGAGCTGCAGCCCTCTGGCTTCCAACCGCGCAGCCAGATGTTGGCAGAAGTACCCTCCTGCAAAATGCGGGCCGCCTTCTTATGAAGCTCCTTTGTATCTGTTATGAAACAAGACCAAGACAGTGAGTTATGCAGAGTGTGAGCTGTGCAGCATGACGGCAACATGTGGATGCTGCTCCGACTGCTGCAGGGTATTTTTCAGCAATTTAATACAACAGTTACCTGAAATCTGGAGTGTATCCATCTGATACTTGAAGAAGGCCAGTTGCAGTGGTGTCAGCTTCTCCCGAGGGGAATGTGCACTCTTTTTCATGTAGGGCCGGAGGACAGAGGCCAGCTGTGGTGACAGGTCACGGAGACGTGTAGCTGCAGCGCCCCTGCTTTGCACGGGACGCTCCTGCTGGGACGTACCAGCAGCCTCTGCTGCACCTGGACGGGGAGGAGAAAGGCTTGCTTCCTCACGAACACCCGTGCTGGGCAGCGGGGTCGACGCACGCTGCGTGGTCTCCGTCTCCTGTCGCTTCAGGTCTGTCAGGATGTCAGTGTGAACATCCTTCAACTTTTGCTCCACAGCCATCATCATCTGTCCCTCTAGTTGCCCCATGCGCTCGTCAATTCTGCTCATGGCCCTCTCCTCCAGCCGTGCAAAGTTTTCACTAAGCGTTTGGCTAAGCGCCTCCAAGTGCTCCCTCATCTTGGTCACCTCTGCCACCAAGAGCCGACCAAATACTTTGTGGTGGGGCTGCGCTTCTTCCAAATCATCCCAGCTGCTGCTGCTGTGCTCTTGTTGGAGTGGCAAAGCTGAACTGTCCATTATCTCTGTGAACAGAAAAAGCCACAAACAACAGTTAACCTTCCAGGTCTAAGGGTGTTTTGGGGGATTTTACCCGCCTGCCATTCTTTGTGTATTATTGCTCATAAAACATTCGTCTTGTCATCCACACTCAAGTAACACACGTGTTTCTCCCCCCCCCCTCCCAGGAGAACCTGGGCTTTCATAATATCCAGGTGTGATATGACTGTAATAAAAACCCCAGCACCAGAAAAAAAAAAGCAAAAAAATTAAATTCATACACATGTATTGGAAAAACACAGAAAACAGGGCTGTGTGAGCGTCCTGTGAGATTTTTTCCTTGATACAACTCCTAGTGTAGACTGCTGATGGGGGAGGGGAGCAGAGCTGGAGTGTTAGGGTAACACCGTGCGGCGGGGTGGGGGTAGTGCAGCTGGGAAACTTTTCTCTATAAGATAAATGTAAGAAACAAACTGCACTTTCCGGTTGAGATAACGGTCCCCTACGCGTCTATTACTGCGTTAAGAGCTGCTTTTCAAAACGTGCAGACGAGTCAGCTAGTCAGGGGAGAGAATTAATCTTGTCCAATTGACCACCTTTGACGGTAGCGCCAGAGCACACGGGCCTTACAATTGGATCTTCGTGTCCCTCGTGATATCGCTCGATGGTCCGAGATTGAACAATGGCTTGCCCATCGAATGTTACGAGGGGAAAAAAAACTGAACGTTTCTAGCTTCTACCATTCCTGAGATGTCCACGGCTTTGTAAGACATAAGCTCACGGTATCGAGTTGGTACTCTAACTAACTGCTAACGCTGGCAATGTTGAAAATCTCACGTGCAACTGGCGCCATCGCTCTGTACATTGTACTACATATAAACACTAGCGTGTAGTTTACTGCGGTCGGTGAACTTACCAATGCGAAGAGCGAAGCGAAACTTGAAGGAAACCTTTAAACGCGTTCGAAGGAGTGACTCTAAAGAATAACTGAATCGCCCGCTGCCCCTTTTATCCTGTTCCGCTTTACTCCTTCTTCTTCCTCCTCCTCCTCTTCTGTATTTCCGGCAGACTAGATACCGTATGGCACGATGCTGCCCCCACAGGCCAGGTATGGTAATGGCTCGATGTATTCACATTCATTTCAGAGGAAGAGAACTCCTGTTGCTTAGTGTGGAGCATGTCTTTGTGGAATGTTTGCATGTTAACGTCTTTTGCTCGAATTTACAACATTATCTAAAACTAACATTGGGTTGAACTTACAAAAGTGCAACTCTTGCTCCTCTTTACTAACCGTACATTTACTAAAGATGAAGTTTATATTGTAAACCTACTGCTATTACAATTCCTTGCATTGCATATATTACACAAAATGAAATGGAATGTGCCCTCTTGGCATAACTTTAAGGTAACAGATTTGAAAATATATTAGCTTCCATCAATAAACTTAAACTGGCTCATAAGAAATTGTTCAAAACGATTGCACTCAGTGACTAATGTAATTTTGCTGTAACTTAGCAGACTCTTTGCTTTATGTGTTTTTTGTTTATTTTATTTGTTGTTCATAATATGCTCATATGTGTAAATTGTTAATGACACTGTTATGAATAAAGATTAAAAAAAGAGCTCCTGTTGCTGTGAAAAACATTCAACGACATTAAATTAACGACAGCATAGCGAACTCGCTTGTCTAATACATGTAAACACGAGCACATGGCTACTTAATATGCAGCCAGTTCGACTACGTCATCGTCATGATAACGTTGGACAGTGGATCGACTGCGTTTTCAATTACGCGCATCAGGTAATAATCTCCATGCAGCTGATCCTAAATGACTAAACAGGGATTTGAGGAGGAAATCATCCAGCATGTGAGCATAGAGGGAACTCTAGCTTTTTCAGCAGAATCTGGCATAAGGCTTTTGACGCGAGATTGAAGATGCAGGAACTAATGCAAATGAGACGAACGGTGAAATATATGTTTTAAATCCCACTTAATGCCGAAAAGATTCCATTGCAACAGGTGAATGGAGGAATCGAAATGCATCAGAGGTCGGCTCCCAGGCTCATGAATAGATAAGTTTAAAGCGCTATCCGCTGGCATAAAGAGGGGACAGAGGTTCGGGCGTAATCAGACTAATTGCTGAAATGGGCCGGAGCGAGGAGCGGACAGATCGAATAACACCATTCTGTATTGTACGAGAAGAGCGGAGGGGATTTCTTCCCAGAGACTATTGGGTTTTCATATCGTGCTGATTGGATTATTATTATTTTTATTTATTTATTTATTTTTTTTTATTTATACCTGTGCACGAAATGAGGATTTGAAAACCGTACTGCACACTGACCTGGGTGCGTATCCTTGAAGGCGCTACAGATGTGGAGAGGTGACAGCCATTCGAAATATTATTATTTTTTTATTTCCCCACGCCTGACGGCCTGGTAAATCCGTGGCAGATTGAGAAAAGGTTGAATGCTGAATGCCACGGCGGTAGGCTGAAACACAGAGGGACACGGAGCAGTGAGCCCACGAGCGCCACATACCACATTGCTGAGATGATTTGGGACCATGGCGATCATGACCAAATTCGGAGTCCACAGACCAGGCCAGGCTAGTAGCCGAATAGTGGAAATAAGCTGCTTACTGGAAGTGCTAGTGAAATTGATAGAAAATTCAACCGCCACGCGCCCCCTGGCGGCCTCACGCGGAACTACCTGTGTTGTACAAGAAGGCCTGCAAGGCAAGCTTTATTTATATAGCACCATTCATACACAAGGCAATTCAGAGTGCCTTACATGAGATAAAATCACAGAGTTTTTTGGACACAAAAAAACTCACTCGAACTCATTTAAAGGCCCCAGATTTACAATACACAACAAGTTAAAGGATGTTAAAAGTTTATTTCAAGGATACAGACACGCATGCACTCCTCCATAAAAAAAAAAAAAAACAGTTACCACCCTGAACACACCTTTGCAGGACTAATCAAATCTCAACTGTTAGGATTTTACAGAATTTGCACACGGCCAGAGGATTTTCAGACAGGCCACTAAGGTGCTGTTCTCGGCTCTGTCCACTAGAGGGTACTCAAGGACTTTCCTCAGGAGCATCTACAAGTCCTTTTCTCAGAGCAAACCCATCCAGATTTCTACTTCTCTCCCTCTCGTCACCACCTTCTCACCATCCACCACAAAATTGCTCTGGAACATTAAGAATAATAATTTTAACAACATTATGGCAGCCAATCCACCAAACAACAACATGAGAATATTTGCAGCATTTAGAAAACACAAAAATGTAAAGGACTACCCTGTAAGGTCAAAGGTCATATCTTCTCAACAGCAAAAATCTGGTCCACAGGATTCTTTTTTAAACAGAAGAGATGGGTTTATGACTCTTACAATTTAAAGGTTTATAAAACAGCCACATTTGGGAATATTTTTTCAAAGAATCGTGTCCATTTAATTACTCGTGAAGTATGTGGCAAAAAAAATACGTGGGACAAACAAATTTAGAATTACGTATTCGGTTCACCTGTCATAAATACAACATAATTAACCAAAACAGACCTACCGCCACGTAGTCCATCATTTTGGATGCCACGGATGGAGCTCAGTGCGGACCTTGAATTCTGGAATGTAACCCACACTGGTCCACAGCCCAGCGAGGGAGGACTGAAAGAAATTGGATAATAGAATTAGGCACATTTCATCCACAGGGCCTCAATGAGAGGTCATATTTCAGACAATAAGGGCAGGATGGTTGACGAAAATGTTTCTTTTGAATTTCTTTCCTGATTTATATTGATTGATTGATTGATTGATTGTTTGGTTTATTGGCCTGCACTATAATCCCTCCTTGAATACCTGCTCTGGACTGTAATTACTGGACCTCTTTCTCTAACCCTAACTCCCAGGGCCCCCAGCCTCAACTTAACCACACCCTAGGGGCTGATCCTAAACCTAACCACTGGGGCCCCTGGCTCTAACCTTAACCCCAGAGGCCCCTGGCCCTAAACTTAACCTCACTGGAGCCCTGGCTCTAACCTTAACCACAGGGACTCCTGGCCCTAAACTTAACCTCACTGGGGCTGTAGCTCTAACCCTAACCCCAGGGACTCTTGGCCCTAAACTTAACCTCACTGGAGCCCTGGCTCTAACCTTAACCACAGGGACTCCTGGCCCTAAACTTAACCTCACTGGGGCTGTAGCTCTAACCCTAACCCCAGGGACTCTTGGCCCTAAACTTAACCTCACTGGAGCCCTGGCTCTAACCTTAACCACAGGGACTCCTGGCCCTAAACTTAACCTCACTGGGGCTGTAGCTCTAACCCTAACCCCAGGGACTCTTGGCCCTAAACTTAACCTCACTGGAGCCCTGGCTCTAACCTTAACCACAGGGACTCCTGGCCCTAAACTTAACCTCACTGGGGCTGTAGCTCTAACCCTAACCCCAGGGACTCTTGGCCCTAAACTTAACCTCACTGGAGCCCTGGCTCTAACCTTAACCACAGGGACTCCTGGCCCTAAACTTAACCTCACTGGGGCTGTAGCTCTAACCCTAACCCCAGGGACTCTTGGCCCTAAACTTAACCTCACTGGAGCCCTGGCTCTAACCTTAACCACAGGGACTCCTGGCCCTAAACTTAACCTCACTGGGGCTGTAGCTCTAACCCTAACCCCAGGGACTCTTGGCCCTAAACTTAACCTCACTGGAGCCCTGGCTCTAACCTTAACCACAGGGACTCCTGGCCCTAAACTTAACCTCACTGGGGCTGTAGCTCTAACCCTAACCCCAGGGACTCTTGGCCCTAAACTTAACCTCACTGGAGCCCTGGCTCTAACCTTAACCACAGGGACTTCTGATCCTAACCCTATGGTAACCCCAAACACCAACCACTCATGTTTAATGATGTTTGTCACGCTGTGTATTTTTCTTTTAAGACTGCACTGAAGGAGTGTGTGTTACACCCACAGACACACTCACAAAGACACACACTGATTGTTTTTTCAAACCCCAAACACTCATATTTAATGATGTTGTCACGCTGTGTATTTTCTTTTTAAGACTGCACTGAAGGAGTGTGTGTTACCACCCGCGGACACACTCACAAAGACACACACTGATTGTTTTTTTTCTTCCATGTTGTGTGTTGTTACACTTTTAAATGACAACTTCCTGTATATATCTCCGGAACGCAAAGTCGCACAGACTTGAGACCCACGCCGAATGAAAGCCCGTCCTGACAAACGGGGGGCAGGTCTTGATCCCGAGGCTCTAGCTCGTACGGTTCGGGAGATCCGAGCGGTCAAAGGATTTGCATAGCGCAAAATGGAGGTGTCCGATTTAAGACGCTTTACTCCATAGCTCGCCAACCGTACGTCTAGAGCAACGGAGATGCGACCCACCCTCCATAAATCGGCCACGGGCTTTCCATCGGCGCCATCCGCAAGTCTGTGCGACCTTCCGTTCGGAGATACCGAATAAAAATTGTAATAATAATGACACATTATAAAGTCTATATCTCGGGACGAAAAGTCGCACGAACTCGCCGATGGCAGCGTTGGAAAGCCCGACCACGAATTATGGGGGGTAGGTCGCGAGATATCCAAGTTTAAGTACCTTATTTTCTTTATTATTATTATTATTACGATTGTTAACATTTTCAATTCAGCTCTTCCGGTTTTATTTGAAACACTTCCGGCGGCACCGGAAGTACTGCGCAACGGTGTTGCTGCGAGTTTTGCTTTTGCACACACAGCTTGGCCCCAAGTGACAGGAAGAGAACAAATGTGACGTATCTCCGCAACGGAAGCTCCCAGCGACTTGGGAGTGCCACGATGGAAATTTCACCCACGAAAATGGGGGGATAGGTCAAGGTTTCATCAATCTAGGTCGTACGGTTCAAAAGTTATTCAGGGCTTGAGAATCGTCACAGTGACGATCGTGGTTATAACCCCCTTACCTAACCTAACCCTAACCCTAACCCTAACCCTAACCCTAACCCTACCCTAACCCTAACCCTAACCCTAACCCTAACCCTAACCCAACCTAACCCTAACCCTAACCTAACCCTAACCCTAACCTAACCCTAACCCTAACCCTAACCCTAACCCTAACCCTAAACCTAACCCTAAACCTGGATAGCCCTGGGGCGTAGCATATAGCTAGGAAGGTCGTAGAGAGACGGGACCTGGATAGAAATTTGTTTCGGACAGCGCTGAGCTTGCGAAACTTGTTAGCGTGAAATTAGCATTTTTTCAAAAATTTTTTAAAAATTCATCTTTAACGATACGGCCTTGAAAATTGCACAGCTGGATTCAGTTTTTCGGCCGCTTTCCGGCGATACCACTTTTATCAAGATCGGACGACATGCAATATAAAACCTTCCATCAGGGGGCGACAAAAACTGCTAGGGTTTTCACTTGTAAATTTTGAATGGACGTAGATGTAAATGCTGAATTCCTCGCGCTTACGTTAGGGTTACGGTTAGGGGAGATTATGATTATGATTATTATTATGATTATTATTATTATTATGATTATTATTATGATTATTAGTGCTCTATCTCAGCTTTAAGACAGACTGTTACCCAGGAAACTGCTCCGCGTCCTCCGCAAGCCGCTCACGTCTCTATCAGCAGCGATTCAGCAAAAACAGACTGGATATCAGTGAGGAGAGCCGGTGCAGCCTCTCTCTCTCTCTCTCCACGGTGGCTGTCAGGGAGGTTGCAGACGGACTCAAGCACAGGACGGGAGACAGGCAGAGGTTAAATTAAAGTAGTTTATTGTGGCCGAAAACTCAGGGAACACAGTTCAAAAGCAACAGATCTCAGGGCAGAAAACATACGCGCTGCACAAGCCGGCAGGAGGGGGAAAAACAAACACACACACACACACACACACACACACACACACACACACACACACGCAGGGTTGAGTCACCACGGTTCTCAGCAGGACAAACTCGAAAGGTCTCAAAATCACACCAGGCAGACAAAACACAAAAATATAGACTCAGAAAAATACTCAGGCTGCTGGAGAACAGGACGGCTGGAAGTCAGGTAGTAGACGAGACGAACTGCCACCGAGTGAGGGGATCACGGCAGACAAAAGGACACAGGTGAGGCACATTAGGGAGGAGCAGGTGATCACCAGGAGGAGGAGGAGGAGAAGACGAGGAGGGGCCAGCCAAGACACCTGAAATGAGAGGAGTCAGTGATTTCAAAATGAGGCAAACATAATCAAACAATGTACAACCGCCCTGGCTCACGCTGGGACCCTGACGGTGGCAGCGACAGAGAAACAGCGCGTGTGCGTTTCTATGGGCAGAGCGGTGGCTGCTGCTGAATGCCTGTTGTGATTCCAGCTTCCTATTATTTAAATTATGATTATTATGATTATTATTATTATTATTATTATTATTAGTGCTCTGAAATTATGCCGGCTTTCACCAAAGCCCGGTCTCTTCACGTTAACTTCCCTGAGCCACTCGTCCTCCTCCTCCAGCCAGCCCTGATGTGCGATCGGACCCTCGCATCTCAGCTTTAAGACAGACTCTTACCCAGGAAACTGCTCCGCGTCCTCCGCAAGCCGCTCACGTGTCCATCAGCGGCGACTCAGCAAAAACCGGCTGGATATCAGTGAGGAGAGCCAGTGAAGCCTCTCTCTCTCTCTCTCTCCACGGTGGCAGCGACAGAGAAACAGCGCGTGTGCGTTTCTATGGGCAGAGCGGTGGCTGCTGCTGAATGCCTGTTGTGATTCCAGCTTCCTCTGTACACTTTATTAATACATAAAGACCATCTTCGGACGTACGTTGTCCGGCATTTTAATCACATGCACCACAGCGATTCCTCATTCATCCTTACCAGTGGCTGACTCTGCAGAATATTTATTACGACAATAAACAGGAAACAACGGCGCGAGTTCAAACCTGCCAGCTTCCCTCTCATCGCTGTCAGACTCACAGCCACACCCGTGGCCGGCTGGCTGTTGGGAAATTATTATTATTGTTAGTGCTCTGAAATTATACATAAACGGACTCAAGCACAGGACGGGAGACAGGCAGAGGTTAAATTAAAGTAGTTTATTGTGGCCGAAAACTCAGGGAACACAGTTCAAAAGTCACCAAAGCTCGGACAGGAGTCACAGATCAGCAGCCAGGGTGAAAGGTGGAAAATAACACACGTTAACTTCCCTGAGCCACTCGTCCTCCTCCTCCAGCCAGCCCTGATGTGCGATCGGACCCTCGCATCTCAGCTTTAAGACAGACTCTTACCCAGGAAACTGCTCCGCGTCCTCCGCAAGCCGCTCACGTGTCCATCAGCGGCGACTCAGCAAAAACCGGCTGGATATCAGTGAGGAGAGCCGGTGCAGCCTCTCTCTCTCTCTCTCTCTCTCTCTCCACGGTGGCAGCGACAGAGAAACAGCGCGTGTGCGTTTCTATGGGCAGAGCGGTGGCTGCTGCTGAATGCCTGTTGTGATTCCAGCTTCCTCTGTACACTTTATTAATACATAAACACCATCTGCGGACATACGTGGTCCGGCATTTTAATCACATGCACCACAGCGATTCCTCATTCATCCTTACCAGTGGCTGACTCTGCAGAACATTTATGACGGCAATAAACAGGAAACAACGGCGCGAGTTCAAACCTGCCAGCTTCCCTCTCATCGCTGTCAGACCCACAGCCACACCGGTGGCCGGCTGGCTGTTGGGAAATTATTATTATTGTTAGTGCTCTGAAATTATGCCGGCTTTCACCAAAGCTCGGACAGGAGTCACAGATCAGCAGCCAGGGTGAAAGGTGGAAAAAAACACACGTTAACTTCCCTGAGCCACTCGTCCTCCTCCTCCAGCCAGCCCTGATGTGCGATCGGACCCTCGCATCTCAGCTTTAAGACAGACTCTTACCCAGGAAACTGCTCCGCGTCCTCCGCAAGCCGCTCACGTGTCCATCAGCGGCGATTCAGCAAAAACCGGCTGGATATCAGTGAGGAGAGCCGGTGAAGCCTCTCTCTCTCTCTCTCTCTCTCTCCACGGTGGCAGCGACAGAGAAACAGCGCGTGTGCGTTTCTATGGGCAGAGCGGTGGCTGCTGCTGAATGCCTGTTGTGATTCCAGCTTCCTCTGTACACTTTATTAATACATAAAGACCATCTTCGGACGTACGTTGTCCGGCATTTTAATCACATGCACCACAGCGATTCCTCATTCATCCTTACCAGTGGCTGACTCTGCAGAATATTTATTACGACAATAAACAGGAAACAACGGCGCGAGTTCAAACCTGCCAGCTTCCCTCTCATCGCTGTCAGACTCACAGCCACACCCGTGGCCGGCTGGCTGTTGGGAAATTATTATTACAACTTTGGTGCTTCTACCTGCCTGGGAAAGCATAAATTCTAACTTACAAGTCCATCATTTTACACCTGAGGAAGCTCGTAGAGACATGGGACCAAGACCTATCGACTCAGAATGGCCTGAAATGTATGTGTGCCAAGTTTGGTGCGTCTATGTGCCTGGGAAAGCATAAATTCTTCCAAGTCCATGATTTTACACCTTCACTTAGTTAAAGTTCCAATGACGAACTCCAATAACGAACTCACCAATAACGAACTCACCGATAACGAACTCCAATAACGAACTCACCGATAACGAACTCCAATAACGAACTCACCAATAACGAACTCACCGATAACGAACTCCAATAACGAACTCACCGATAACGAACTCCAATAACGAACTCACCAATAACGAACTCACCGATAACGAACTCCAATAACGAACTCACCGATAACGAACTCCAATAACGAACTCACCAATAACGAACTCCGATAACGAACTCCAATAACGAACTCACCGATAACGAACTCCAATAACGAACTCACCGATAACGAACTCCAATAACGAACTCACCGATAACGAACTCCAATAACGAACTCACCGATAACGAACTCCAATAACGAACTCACCGATAACGAACTCCAATAACGAACTCACCGATAACGAACTCCAATAACGAACTCACCGATAACGAACTCCAATAACGAACTCACCGATAACGAACTCACCAATGACGAAGTCTAACGAATACTAACCATGACATCAAAGACGACATAACTCTCTGTAAAGAATTACACATGTAGACAAATAATGCTCCCCAAACTCTGTATTAAGCACTTAAACATTAGCCAGTTTCTGAAAACGTTTCTGAAAAAATAAAATCTTCATAAAAATACATTTTAGCTTTGGTATAAAAATAAATATTCCTTTTCTTTTCAAGGAGAAAAACGGTTTATGCAAATAAAAAAAAATCCTTTACCAAAGGACTACTTTAAAAATAAATCTGCTGAAAAAGTTTCTGAAAACAATAAAATCTTAATAAAAATAATTTCAGCTTTCGTATGAACATAAATACTCCTTTTCTTTTCAAGGCCCTAAAATTTTATACAAATAAAAAAAATCCTTTACTAAAAAGGACTACTTTGAAAATAAATATGCTCAAAACTGTCTAAAGTTGGTTTTCTGACCTACAGTTCGGTTTCCTGACTCATTTGAGTCTCCTCTACCACCTGAGTTGGCTTTACAGCATCAGATGCAGAAACTTCTGTGCTGCATGGATTTACTGTGGCTGGATTTCTTAGCATCAAACTGTTCCACAGGGTCAGACATTCCAGTGCCAACTCCTTCAAATTTAAAGTGTAGTTTCCTCTTAGTTGCACGTGATTGTCCGCACGGTAACTCATCCTCGTCGCTGCAAGGTTCTGGTTGGACATCCACAGACATGTTAGGGAGGAACTCCCTTCCCCTTTTACGAGCCGTTTCTGAATCCTCAGAGAGAAATGTTGGTGAACTGTATCCCTCACTTTCCAAGACGGGCTCATCCTCATCTTCAGTTGTTTCGTCCTCAGTGGGGCTTCTTTCTTCCACATCTGCCATAGCCATGTTCATCGCCCTCAATCTTAAATCTCTAACTTTTGAGGCTTCCTTCTTGTCAGGCAGCGCCACGTAGAAACGCTCAGCGGTTTTTGTATCATGACACATAGCCTTAGCCAGCTTTTCTTTTTCCTCGACAGTGAGATATTTGCTGGCCTGCAAATAGAAAAACAAAACAAAAAACATATTCTGTATGTCCTGTTTTATCCATAAAATCACAATGGCTTCAAAAAAAAAAAAAAAAAAAAAAAAAAAAAAAATCACACAAACTTACTTGGGTGGAGGCACTGCTCCGTATCTTGTTGAAAGTGATAATACCTCCCAGGCCAGCATCTCTCCAGGCAGCTTGAAGGAAGTGGACAGGTTTCACAATTTGGTTCCCACGGATGGATGCAAAGACATAACTGCAATCGTCATGAATCTTTTGGACAGAGAGGATCTCTATCAATTTTCTCAGCCAGGAATGCTCGGTCGTGGTGACAAACAAGGATGCCTGTCCATATGTACGCACAGTTTTGTGTTCGTCAACCTGGGGAGAATAATTCAGAACATTAGTATTGGTCTGTTTTACACTGCACATTTCAGTCCTTAGTTCAAAGCAACTCACTGTGATATGGAATCCATGCTTGGTACGTTCTGCGTTCAAGACATTTTCCTTGGTCATGTTTGTCATGACAACAGATCTGTGTCCCGTCAGGACACACAGGTAGCCCATGAGGTAGCCCATCAGTTTGTTATACTCAAGAAGCAAGTTTGGATCTTCACAGAGCATGTCTGTTATGATGAAGAGTCACCCAGAAGAAAACGTCAAAAAACACAGCTACACAATGACACAAGGAGCTTCTGAATCCTCATCTACTACTACAACAACAACAACGTTTCAATGCATTTACATGTATTTAGCTCAGTCAATTAGCATGCTTTACTAACACGGATAAAAATTTTTGCATCAACACTGGGTCACAAACACATGTAAACGTTGCATAAGGTTCCAAGGAACCCTTTCCAACAACTTTTAACATGATTACAGTCTGTTTTTTTATGATATTTCCGTCGAATTGTGAAGGGCAAATCTCAAGGTAACTTACCATTCGGGGGAGAGCTCACGAAGCACTTCCTGGTTCCTCCGAGACGTTAGCCAATCGACCTCTGCCGACACGCTTACCTGTAATACATGCGACTCTAAAAATGACATTGCATCGGAAAGTTGAAATGCACATTTTGCTCTGAAATTACGCCGGCTTTCACGACAGCTCGGACAACAATCGCTGCAGAAACATGAGCCCACGCGTCCACAGTCCATTCACATAACTGGCGTAACTCACCTGCGCTGCCTCCCGGTAAAGCTGTGCTCGCTCTCTGACATCCATCTCTGCCACGCCGCTCGCAGCTTGGCTTTAAACGCCCCGTTTACTCCGATATCCAGCGGTTGAAGCTCTTTGGTTAACCCTCCCGGGATGACAGGGAGCTCCGAGTTCGTCTGCTTCACCTGTTGTTTTTACTCCAGCGGTGAGATGGTCGCGCATGCAGTCACAGATCAGCAGCGAGGGTGAAAGGTGGAAAAAACCACCCGGTCTCTTCACGTAAACATCCCTGAGCCGCTCGTCCTCCTCCTCCAGCCAGCCCTGATGTGCGATCGGACCCTGGCATCTCAGCTTTAAGACAGACAATTACCGTACGTTGCGCTGCAGAGGTGAAAAAAACCGGCTGGATATCAGTGAGGAGCCGGTTAAGCCTCTCTCTCTCTCTCTCTCGCTCCACGGCGGCTGTCAGGGAGGTTGCAGACGGACTCAAGCGCAGGACGGGAGACAGGCAGAGGTTAAATTAAAGTAGTTTATTGTGCCCGAAAACTCAGGGAACACAGTTCAAAAGCACCAGATCTCAGGGCAAAAACGTAGGCGCTGCACAAGCCGGCAGGAGGGACACACACACACACACACACACACACACACACACACGCAGGGTTGAGTCACCACGGTTCTCAAAAATAATAATAAAAAATACACAAATACTAGGCTCAGAAAAATACTCACGCTGCTGGAGAACAGGACGGCTGGAAGTCAGGTAGTAGACGAGACGAACTGCCACCGAGTGAGGGGATCAGGGCAGACAAAAGGACACAGGTGAGGCACATTAGGGAGGAGCAGGTGATCACCAGGAGGAGAGGGAGGGAGAAGACGAGGAGGGGCCAGCCAAGACACCTGAAATGAGAGGGGAGTCAGTGATTTCAAAATGAGGCAAACATAATCAAACAATATACAACCGCCCTGGCTCACGCTGGGACCCTGACGGTGGCAGCGGCAGAGAAACGGCGCGTGTGCGTTTCTATGGGCAGAGCGGTGGCTGCTGCTGAATGCCTGTTGTGATTCCAGCTTCCTCTGTACACTTTATTAATAAATAAAGACCATCTTCGGACATACGTGGTCCCGCATTTTAATCACATGCACCGCCGATGTCCAGCGGTTGGAGTTCTTTGTAAAAATAATAATAAAAACGTCAAAAAAACACAGCTACACAACAACGCAAGGAGCTTCTAAATTCTCATCTACAACAATTTTTATTGTTTTTTTTAAATGACTTTTTTTTATTATTTTTATTGCATTTCAATACTAACCATGACTTCAAAGATGAAATAACTCTCTGTAAAGAATTACACATTTAGACAAATAATGCTCACCAAACTCTTTATTAACCACTTGAACATTAGCCAGTTTATGAATAAAAAAAAATCTTTCAAATCTTTTTCAAGGCCCCAAAATTTTATACAAATAAAAAAAATCCTAAAAAGGACTACTTTGAAAACAAATCTGCTGAAAAAAAACAAAAAAATCTTCATGGAAATAATTTTAGCTTTGGTATAAAAATAAATATTCCTTTTCTTTTCAAGGCCCCAAAATTTTATACAAATAAAAAAAATCCTTTACTAAAAAGGACTACTTTAAAAATAAATCTGCTGAAAAAGTTTCTGAAAACAATAAAATCTTAATAAAAATAATTTCAGCTTTCGTATAAACATAAATACTCCTTTTCTTTTCAAGGCCCCAAAATTTTATACAAATAAAAAAAACCCTACTTTGAAAACAAATCTGCTGAAAAAGTTTCTGAAAAAAAAAAATAAAATCTTCATGGAAATAATTTTAGCTTTGGTATAAAAATAAATATTCCTTTTCTTTTCAAGGCCCACAACGGTTTATACAAATAAAAAAAATCCTTTACCAAAGGACTACTTTGAAAATAAATATTCTTAAAATTCAATTTCAATTTCTAAAACTCTTTCTTTACCTTAACATACATGATAGCTTCTAACAACACCTGATTAAAACACTTTTGAAACATATAAACGTTTTTTTTTTTTTTTTTTTAAACCTTTTTTCTTGTTTTCTGACCTACAGTTGGGTTTCCTGACTCATTTGAGTCTCCTCTACCACCTGAGTTGGCTTTACATCATCAGATGCAGGGACTTCGTTGCTGGATGGATTTTCTGTGGCTCCAGTCATGCACATTTTCTTAGCATCGAACTGTTCCACAGGGTCAGACGTTAAATTTGAAGGAGCTGGCACTGGAAAGTGTAGTTTCCTCTTACTTGCACGTGCTTGTCTGCGCGGTAACTCATCCTCATCACTGGAAGATTCTGGTTGGACATCCACAGACATGTTAGGAAGGAACTTCCTGCTCCTTTTACGAGCCGTTTCTGAATCCTCAGAGGGAAGTGTTGGTGAACTGTATCCCTCACTTTCCAAGACAGGCTCATTGAAATGCACTTTTTGCTCTGAAATTACGCCGGCTTTCACGACAGCTCGGACAACAATCGCTGCAGAAACATGAGCCCACGCGTCCAAAGTCCATTCACATAACTGGCGTAACTCACCTGCGCTGCCTCCCGGTAAAGCTGTGCTCGCTCTCTGACATCCATCTCTGCCACGCCGCTCGCAGCTTGGCTTTAAACGCCCCGTTTACTCCGATATCCAGCGGTTGAAGCTCTTTGGTTAACCCTCCCGGGATGACAGGGAGCTCCGAGTTCGTCTGCTTCACCTGTTGTTTTTACTCCAGCGGTGAGATGGTCGCGCATGCAATCACAGATCAGCAGCGAGGGTGAAAGGTGGAAAAAAACCACCCGGTCTCTTCACGTAAACATCCCTGAGCCGCTCGTCCTCCTCCTCCAGCCAGCCCTGATGTGCGATCGGACCCTGGCATCTCAGCTTTAAGACAGACTGTTACCCAGGAAACTGCTCCGCGTCCTCCGCAAGCCGCTCACGTCTCTATCAGCAGCGATTCAGCAAAAACCGGCTGGATATCAGTGAGGAGAGCCGGTGCAGCCTCTCTCTCTCTCTCTCTCTCTCTCCACGGTGGCAGCGACAGAGAAACAGCGCGTGTGCGTTTCTATGGGCAGAGCGGTGGCTGCTGCTGAATGCCTGTTGTGATTCCAGCTTCCTCTGTACACTTTATTATTATTATTTTTTTAAATGACTTTTTTTTATTATTTTATTGCATTTCAATACTAACCATGACTTCAAAGATGAAATAACTCTCTGTAAAGAATTACACATTTAGACAAATAATGCTCACCAAACTCTTTATTAACCACTTGAACATTAGCCAATTTATGAATAAAAAAAAAAATCTTTCAAATCTTTTTCAAGGCCCCAAAATTTTATACAAATAAAAAAAATCCTAAAAAGGACTACTTTGAAAACAAATCTGCTGAAAAAAAAACAAAAAAATCTTCATGGAAATAATTTTAGCTTTGGTATAAAAATAAATATTCCTTTTCTTTTCAAGGCCCCAAAATTTTATACAAATAAAAAAAATCCTTTACTAAAAAGGACTACTTTAAAAATAAATCTGCTGAAAAAGTTTCTGAAAACAATAAAATCTTAATAAAAATAATTTCAGCTTTCGTATAAAAATAAATATTCCTTTTCTTTTCAAGGCCCACAACGGTTTATACAAATAAAAAAAAATCCTTTACCAAAGGACTACTTTGAAAATAAATCTGCTGAAAAGGTTTCTGAAAAAAATACAATATTCATAAAAATACATTTCAGCTTTGGTATAAAAATAAATATTCCTTTTCTTTTCAAGGCCCGCAACGGTTTATACAAATAAAAAAAAATCCTTTACCAAAGGACTACTTTGAACATAAATCGGCTGAAAAAAAACATAAAATCTTCATGAAAATAATTTTAGCTTTGGTAGAAAAATAAATATTCCTTTTCTTTTCAAGGCCCGCAACGGTTTATACAAATAAAAAAAAATCCTTTACTAAAAAGGACTACTTTGAAAACAAATCTGCTGATAAAGTTTCTGAAAAAAAAAATAAAATCTTCAGAGCAGAACATTGACAGAGCGCCGGTTCCGCCGCGGCTGGACTCGGGCCGCCGAGACCTTTCCGTAGGCGCCTCCGGCGAGGCTCTACGCCCGGAGACGGGCGAGCCGCTCAGCCAGGGCCCAGGGTGTCGGTCTCTATGCCTCCACGTGCCTTCGGCCCCTCTTCTCGGGGGCCGCGACCCGGAGGACGGCTCTGCGGGTCCGGGCCCGACGTATGTCGCGGAGCTCTCCGAGAGCTTTCCGACGCAGCCGGCCCCGTCCCCCTGGCCCGTTGCGTTCCCGAGTTATGGCCGTGCAAACTCCAAAGGTCAGGAGGTCACCATTGAAAATGAGCGGAAGGTTACGGACCTGGGTTTCGGCGGCCTGCTCGGCCGCACGACGCGCTAGAGACCTGGGACCGCTCCCTGCCGAAAGCGGGCGTCCCCGCGACGGACCGAGCCGATTTTCGGGCTCGCGGCCCCTCGGGAAGGGCCCCGAAAAGGGCCCGGGATTCTCTGCGGTAGGCTGAATGGAAGTAGATGTGAAAGTGTAATATACTGGCAAGGGTTCGCACTCCGCAGCTATTCAATGATAATTTTCCCAGACTTTGAACGCAGATTTCTCCGGGACGGTGCGGCGCAGGCGGACCGTTCCGGGACGGCCCCGCTCGGCGCGGCGCCGCGCGCCGGACGGCCCGCCCCGCTCGTCCGTAGCGCCTTCCCCTGCGGAGTTCGGCCCAGGAGAGAGCCACGTGTCTGGGGCCGACGCGTCGCGACAGGCCCCTCCGAGCCCTTTCCGTACGCGTCCGCGCCACGCGTCTGCGACCTTCCTTTGCCGAGATACGGCGCTTAACGAGGTGAAGGTTTTCGGACTTCGGCGGCCCGTGCCTCCGGAAGGCGAGGGCCCAGAGCGCCGGTTCCGCCGCGGCTGGACTCGGGCCGCCGAGACCTTTCCGTAGGCGCCTCCGGCGAGGCTCTACGCCCGGAGACGGGCGAGCCGCTCAGCCAGGGCCCAGGGTGTCGGTCTCTATGCCTCCACGTGCCTTCGGCCCCTCTTCTCGGGGGCCGCGACCCGGAGGACGGCTCTGCGGGTCCGGGCCCGACGTATGTCGCGGAGCTCTCCGAGAGCTTTCCGACGCAGCCGGCCCCGTCCCCCTGGCCCGTTGCGTTCCCGAGCTATGGCCGTGCAAACTCCAAAGGTCAGGAGGTCACCATTGAAAATGAGCGGAAGGTTACGGACCTGGGTTTCGGCGGCCTGCTCGGCCGCACGACGCGCTAGAGACCTGGGACCGCTCCCTGCCGAAAGCGGGCGTCCCCGCGACGGACCGAGCCGATTTTCGGGCTCGCGGCCCCTCGGGAAGGGCCCCGAAAAGGGCCCGGGATTCTCTGCGGTAGGCTGAATGGAAGTAGATGTGAAAGTGTAATATACTGGCAAGGGTTCGCACTCCGCAGCTATTCAATGATAATTTTCCCAGACTTTGAACGCAGATTTCTCCGGGACGGTGCGGCGCAGGCGGACCGTTCCGGGACGGCCCCGCTCGGCGCGGCGCCGCGCGCCGGACGGCCCGCCCCGCTCGTCCGTAGCGCCTTCCCCTGCGGAGTTCGGCCCAGGAGAGAGCCACGTGTCTGGGGCCGACGCGTCGCGACAGGCCCCTCCGAGCCCTTTCCGTACGCGTCCGCGCCACGCGTCTGCGACCTTCCTTTGCCGAGATACGGCGCTTAACGAGGTGAAGGTTTTCGGACTTCGGCGGCCCGTGTCTACGGAAGGCGAGGGCCCAGAGCGCCGGTTCCGCCGCGGCTGGACTCGGGCCGCCGAGACCTTTCCGTAGGCGCCTCCGGCGAGGCTCTACGCCCGGGGACGGGCGAGCCGCTCAGCCAGGGCCCAGGGTGTCGGTCTCTATGCCTCCACGTGCCTTCGGCCCCTCTTCTCGGGGGCCGCGACCCGGAGGACGGCTCTGCGGGTCCGGGCCCGACGTATGTCGCGGAGCTCTCCGAGAGCTTTCCGACGCAGCCGGCCCCGTCCCCCTGGCCCGTTGCGTTCCCGAGCTATGGCCGTGCAAACTCCAAAGGTCAGGAGGTCACCATTGAAAATGAGCGGAAGGTTACGGACCTGGGTTTCGGCGGCCTGCTCGGCCGCACGACGCGCTAGAGACCTGGGACCGCTCCCTGCCGAAAGCGGGCGTCCCCGCGACGGACCGAGCCGATTTTCGGGCTCGCGGCCCCTCGGGAAGGGCCCCGAAAAGGGCCCGGGATTCTCTGCGGTAGGCTGAATGGAAGTAGATGTGAAAGTGTAATATACTGGCAAGGGTTCGCACTCCGCAGCTATTCAATGATAATTTTCCCAGACTTTGAACGCAGATTTCTCCGGGACGGTGCGGCGCAGGCGGACCGTTCCGGGACGGCCCCGCTCGGCGCGGCGCCGCGCGCCGGACGGCCCGCCCCGCTCGTCCGTAGCGCCTTCCCCTGCGGAGTTCGGCCCAGGAGAGAGCCACGTGTCTGGGGCCGACGCGTCGCGACAGGCCCCTCCGAGCCCTTTCCGTACGCGTCCGCGCCACGCGTCTGCGACCTTCCTTTGCCGAGATACGGCGCTTAACGAGGTGAAGGTTTTCGGACTTCGGCGGCCCGTGCCTCCGGAAGGCGAGGGCCCAGAGCGCCGGTTCCGCCGCGGCTGGACTCGGGCCGCCGAGACCTTTCCGTAGGCGCCTCCGGCGAGGCTCTACGCCCGGAGACGGGCGAGCCGCTCAGCCAGGGCCCAGGGTGTCGGTCTCTATGCCTCCACGTGCCTTCGGCCCCTCTTCTCGGGGGCCGCGACCCGGAGGACGGCTCTGCGGGTCCGGGCCCGACGTATGTCGCGGAGCTCTCCGAGAGCTTTCCGACGCAGCCGGCCCCGTCCCCCTGGCCCGTTGCGTTCCCGAGCTATGGCCGTGCAAACTCCAAAGGTCAGGAGGTCACCATTGAAAATGAGCGGAAGGTTACGGACCTGGGTTTCGGCGGCCTGCTCGGCCGCACGACGCGCTAGAGACCTGGGACCGCTCCCTGCCGAAAGCGGGCGTCCCCGCGACGGACCGAGCCGATTTTCGGGCTCGCGGCCCCTCGGGAAGGGCCCCGAAAAGGGCCCGGGATTCTCTGCGGTAGGCTGAATGGAAGTAGATGTGAAAGTGTAATATACTGGCAAGGGTTCGCACTCCGCAGCTATTCAATGATAATTTTCCCAGACTTTGAACGCAGATTTCTCCGGGACGGTGCGGCGCAGGCGGACCGTTCCGGGACGGCCCCGCTCGGCGCGGCGCCGCGCGCCGGACGGCCCGCCCCGCTCGTCCGTAGCGCCTTCCCCTGCGGAGTTCGGCCCAGGAGAGAGCCACGTGTCTGGGGCCGACGCGTCGCGACAGGCCCCTCCGAGCCCTTTCCGTACGCGTCCGCGCCACGCGTCTGCGACCTTCCTTTGCCGAGATACGGCGCTTAACGAGGTGAAGGTTTTCGGACTTCGGCGGCCCGTGTCTACGGAAGGCGAGGGCCCAGAGCGCCGGTTCCGCCGCGGCTGGACTCGGGCCGCCGAGACCTTTCCGTAGGCGCCTCCGGCGAGGCTCTACGCCCGGGGACGGGCGAGCCGCTCAGCCAGGGCCCAGGGTGTCGGTCTCTATGCCTCCACGTGCCTTCGGCCCCTCTTCTCGGGGGCCGCGACCCGGAGGACGGCTCTGCGGGTCGGGACCCTTTTTCTTTTTAAGACTGCACTGAAGGAGTGTGTGTTACCACCCACAGACACACTCACAGACACACACACTGATTGTTTTTTCAAACCCCAGACCACAAACCCTATGGTAACCCCAAACACCAACCACTCATGTTTAATGATGTTTGTCACGCTGTGTATTTTTCTTTTTAAGACTGCACTGAAGGAGTGTGTGTTACCACCCGCGGACACACTCACAAAGACACACACTGATTGTTTTTTTTCTTCCATGTTGTGTGTTGTTACACTTTTAAATGACAACTTCCTGTATATATCTCCGGAACGCAAAGTCGCACAGACTTGAGACCCACGCCGAATGAAAGCCCGTCCTGACAAACGGGGGGGCAGGTCTTGATCCCGAGGCTCTAGCTCGTACGGTTCGGGAGATCCGAGCGGTCAAAGGATTTGCATAGCGCAAAATGGAGGTGTCCGATTTAAGACGCTTTACTCCATAGCTCGCCAACCGTACGTCCTAAAGCAACGGAGATGCGACCCACCCTCCATAAATCGGCCACGGGCTTTCCATCGGCGCCATCCGCAAGTCTGTGCGACCTTCCGTTCCGGAGATACCGAATAAAAATTGTAATAATAATGACACATTATAAAGTCTATATCTCCGGGACGAAAAGTCGCACGAACTCGCCGATGGCAGCGTTGGAAAGCCCGACCACGAATTGTGGGGGGTAGGTCGCGAGATATCCAAGTTTAAGTACCTTATTTTTCTTTATTATTATTATTATTACGATTGTTAACATTTTCAATTCAGCTCTTCCGGTTTTATTTTGAAACACTTCCGGCGGCACCGGAAGTACTGCGCAACGGTGTTGCTGCGAGTTTTAGCGGCTGAAAGCTGCTAAACCCGGCATTTTGTAGCAGCTTTCAACCGCCACGCGCCCCCTGGCGGCTTCACGCTAGTAATGCAGTCAACTGAAAATGCAGTAAACTGAAAATAAATGCATAAATAGGTTTTTCTGTGTCTTGTTTGGACAGAAAGCCCTTGATCCTAGCCATGTTTTTTCAGGTGGTAATAGGCAGACTTAGTAATGGCAGCAGACTGCGCTTCCTGAGGAAGCTGAGCTCCAACCATTGCACTACTACAGGCATATTTGCATGATATTTGGGGCGTATGGACTCACTCTCAGGAAGATTTTACAGTGTTTCTGGAGACCCTCAGTGCGGCCGGCCTTTTTCGCCCCCGGTGACCCCGGCGGCGCCTTGGGGTGGTTCCCCGGGGCGCGGCTAAAACACCTCGCAGCAGACACTTGTGGGCTTGGGGAGGCTCCCCTGTCGATGCTGGCGGTTTTTCGGCCAAAATCGCACTCGGTTTGGCTTTAAAACGACTTTGTACGCTTACTTGCAACGTTTGAATGAAAATAGACCTATACTTGCAACTACTTACCAAAAACCCTAACTCTATTACTGAGTAACTTGGAAGAGTACTGAGTAACTTAAAATATGACCTTTGACCTGGCCGCATTATATGGGAATAGATCTGAAAGCCGAACTTTACTAACTAACCCTAACTCTATTACTGAGTAACTTGGAAGATTACACTGAGTTCTAGGATTACTTCTGCATTCAGTTTGGTGGAGCTTGACTCCCCCAAGTGGCCATTTTGAGTTAGGGCACTTCAAGATTGAATCTGGAATTTGATGACGTCACATCCAGGTTCGTGGTCGGTTTCTACATCTATTTACATTGGGCACAATCTTGAATTATGAAGTTTGATGGTCCACATAGACAATGAATGGGTTTCCCATAACCCTAACCCTAACCCTAAACCCTAAACCCTAACCCTAACCCTAACAATGCAGTGATTCCATCCAATCCCAGGGAGTTTGCACATACTCACAGTAAGAACAAAGGGTTGTCAACCAGTCCCCCTCCGGCAGTTTCATAGTCGTTAGCCAGTCGTTAGACACACCTGGCCCAGTCAGCCAGAACATCACAGGTAAGTATGGAAACATTTAGTGCTATTGTTTTTTCAGTTTTTATGTTTTTACCCAGACCCACCCACATAGGTCTGTAACCACATATAAACCATGTTTCCCCACCAAACAGTTAGAACTGATGAAGCTGCTTGGATGAGCAGCGAAACGTCTTCTAGAAAACTCCACAAGTCCAGACGCCTTGCTTCAATCTTCTCTACGTATGATGACCTAGATGACTGAGAATCTCCATCAACATATATAAATAAATAAATAATTTTTTTGTTTTTTTTTCTTTTTTTCTAAAAAAGACAGTTTTTGTCAAATATGGATGGAGAGTGGACCACAGTCTCCTACCGCAGGAGGCGTGGCCGCCCTCAACCACCACGGTGGGACCTGGGGGGACGGACTCGTCCAAGGATGGACAATGCATGTCCTCCCTTTGAGGGTCGACGAACCTGTTTCCCCAAACCTAACCCTAACTGAAAACTGCACACTTCTTCAAAATCTTTATGACTCATCACATGAGCTTCTAAGACCTTTGGACATTTATTAAACAACTACCTAACCTCACAAACTATTTGTGAATGGGAAATATTTAGCAACACAACACACTGACACTGACAAACCATGACCTGAGGGTCAGCTGCTGTGTGTCCTGACACTGGCTGTCGAGCTTCTGTTATCATCACACACAGGGCCTGTGGCATAAACACAACAACGACACATTAACTGTGGGACTTCAGGACGACATTTCTACTCTGTTACACAACATACTCAAACCGCACATACCTGCATCACTGCTGATTCACTCTACACTTCATTCAGCTGGATCATCTTCTGCTCCAGGACCTACACAAAAAACACATTCAACTCATTTCCACTATTTTAATATTGCTATTTAAATACTGCTAACAGTGTCAGCTACCTCAAAGCACGTCTAACAGCAACAGTAACATTACAGCAGCTCAGCTATGCTAAAACATGTCCTGTGCTGAGGCCACGTCAGCCTCTACACACTATGTTTAAGGCTGCCTGAAGCTGTACTGCTGCTTTGGTCCGGTCTGTCTGAGGCAGACCATCACACTGATTCAACTATCTAAGTAACTATCTAAGTAACTAACTAACAACAAGACATTTATACTCAGTTCAAAGGGAAGCAGGCAGAATTAGACCAGCAGGGGGCAGTATGAGAGAAGAAAGATGCATTAAAAGACTCAGACTTGGACACACTGGGTTAAACAAACACTGAAACGAACAGGTAAACATACATCAGGGCTCTGGAGGATTGTACTGAAGAAGAAACAGTCCCTCATGTGTTCTGCATATGTCCAGCACACACAACAGAAAGAAACAAGTTCCAGAGGGAGGAAGCTAAGGAAAGCAGCATGAATGAATTCAGATACCATCTATTCTAAAAGGGAAACCTTGGAGATATTTGCTAAGTTATCTAAACAGGCTTAGTTTTTAGGATTTAGCTGTTTTGTTTCGCTCTCTCCACTCAGGCCCACACTGCAGTATAGTATGGGTGGTAATGCACCGGGGTAGGATGCCACTTGCCAATAAACTAGAAGAAGAAGAAGAAGACAACAACATAAACGGCGAGCAAACTGGGTAGAAGTCCGGCCGCAGCTCAGGTCAAGATAAATACCTAATTTGCAAGTTAGCACCGTAATGTAATGGCGGATAGTTTATAATGACTGAAGTGTTGTCACTCGGCTAGTTAGCTGTGCAGAGAGTTAGCTTCTGTGTTTGGTGACTTGTATCGCGGGACACCGGGGACAACAATCTGGCCTTCTTGGACTGCACAGTACATATTGAGGAGGACAGGAGCCTCAATGTGGAAGTGTACAGGAAACCCACACACACGGACCAGTACCTGTTGCTTGATTCACACCACCCACTGGAACACAAACTGGGAGTCATCAGGACCCTGCAGCACAGAGCACAAACTGTACCCACCAGCTCAGAGGGGAAGAAGAAGGAGCAACACCACATCAGGAAGGCCCTGCAGACCTGTGGCTACCCCAAGTGGGCACTCATCAAAGCCACAAAAACAAGACCCCCCAACAACAAGAAGAAGGACGACACCAGGCGGAGGAAGAACATCTCCATTCCATATGTGTCAGGAGTATCAGAGAAACTCCGCAGGATCTTCAACAACCATCACATCCCGGTCCATTTCAAACCTATGACAACACTGAGACAGAGACTGGTTCACCTGAAGGATCAGACTCCCAGGGAGAAACACAGCAATGTGATATATGCAGTCCAGTGCAGTGAGGAATGCTCTGATCTGTACATTGGAGAAACTAAACAACCACTCCACAGAAGAATGGCTCAGCACAAGACTCAGCTGTTCACCTCCACCTCAAAGACAAAGGACACTCCTTTGAGGACAACAATGTCCACATTTTAGACAGGGAGGAAAGGTGGTTTGAAATGGGAGTCAGGAAGCATCTACGTGAAGCTGGAAGAACCTTCCCTTAACAGAGGCAGTGGCTTCAGACATCATCTTTCTACCACATACAATGCAGTGATTCCATCCATTCCCAGGAAGTTTGCACAGACACACAGCAAGTGTTTGTTTATTTAAATTTTACCCAGACCCACCCACTGAGGTCTGCAACCACATATAAACCATGTTTCCCACCACCAGTCAGAACTGATGAAGCTGCTTGGATGAGCAGAGAAACGTCTTCAAGAAAACTCTACTCTGCTCTACGTATGATGACCTGGATGACTGAGAATCTTCATCAACATGATTATAATATGAAAATTAAAAACTACATATGTTCAACCTTTAAGGATCTACACCCCATCACAGGACACCAGCATGGTCATCACATGAGCAGACGACACAACAGTGGTGGGGTTGATTAGGAATGGTGACGAGTCTGCACACAGAGAGGAGCTGCAGGCGCTCACAGACAGGAGCAGCGAGAACAACCTCACTCTAAACATAAGAAAAAATCTGATAGGAGCTGTGTCACTGACATGCAGTGAGTGCATCTTCACAGACTCATGTAATAATGCAACAATAGCTTGATGTGTTGAAATTAAACATTTACAAAGCTGATTATTATGCATGTGATTATTAACCCATTGGTTGTATAGAATTATACAGTCATCAGCAGTGTTCAGTTTCAATTGAAAAGCTGGAAGCTTTGGACCTGAGGCTCCACAAAGAATGATACTCCATATGCTTCTTAGTTGTTTGTGTTTTACGGATAAAGGCTGAGCCAAAAGTCCAGATGCATCATTTTATATTCAAAACATTTGAGTTCCCTACCTGTTACCCCAGAAACCATCGCATCATTTCAAACTGGGGTTCCAGTTTAAAAATGTGACTTGGGGCATCTAATTATTATTATTATGATTACCATTATTATAGGACAGAAGGGGGTCTGGGGGTGGTCCCCCAGAAAGTTTTTCATTTACTAGAAGCCATTTCCTGCATACTGGTGGATTTTAACAGGTTGTTAAACACCTGTGTTACATACAGAAGTAAACGCTTATTTTCCCATTCTGGAATCAGATCTACTAATTCCAGCCTGTAACCCTTCTCCTCATGTCCATCGCAGATATGGCAAACAACAGATCATCAGCCAAATAAAACCATCTACTGTACCTTTAAGTAGACAACTGCTTCCTCCCAGCGTTTTCTTTAAGTTGAGTCTAACCATCAATGTACCGTCACAGAGAGCTCCACCGTCTCTACAGTCCCTGGGTTTACACTTCATCTGGTCTCTGTATCACAAAGTCATTGCACTGCCTCCCGATTCATTTTCACATTGATTTTAAAATTCTCTTATTTGTTTTTAAATCCCTTCATGCCTGACATGCTCCAGCTCTACTGCCCTGCTCGCTGTCTCAGGTCAGCTGACCAGTCTCTCTTGGTCGTCCCAAAAACCCAGAGAAAACTCAGGGGGAACCGTTCCTTCTCTGTCGCGGCTCCTAAACTGTGGAACGAATTGCCTTTGCACCGTAGACAGATGGATTCTTTTATGGCTTTTAAGTCATCACTTAAAACACATCTTTTTACTCTGGCTTTTAACTCTGAGTTGTTGACTTTTATTTGTTTTATTGCTCTTACACCTGACTGGTGTTTTTATTGTACTGTTGTATATTCCTGTGCTTTATCAAATTTAGACTTTATATTATTTCATTTTATTTTATTTATTAGTAATTTATTCTACACTTGATAGGCTGTGTACAGCTCTTTGGCTGACCTTTGTTGTTTTTAAAAGTGCTCTATAAATAAAGATGGATTGGATCACGCAGAGTGGAGTTCGCCCCAGTACACACACACACACACACACACACACACACACACACACACACACACACACACACACACACGGCATGCTCGTAAATGTGCACGACTCTCTCTCTCCCTCTGTTGGTACTCACCACGAATCTGACTTCATGAAGAACTCTGTTGCTAAGATGTTAGCCTCCTCTGCAGCTGTGTTTTTGTTCTTCCTCTCTGATGACAATATAACAATATATCAAAAATAAATACGAACGATGAAACATAAACATAAAGTCATATCTGCCCGCATCCTTTGCATAGACAGCCTGCTAGCAGACCCACCGACAGCTCGCCAGTAACATGCTAGCGGCCGCACCCCACTCCAGCTGCCACCAATAAAACAAACATTACTGGCATCACGTACTATTCAGACCCGCCAGATACCAAACTACGTACTTAACAAAAATACAACAGAGTAAAGGCGGTTTTAGCAGGCTTCATAAACCGACGAAAATCACTGGAGCACACAACCCAGCTTACCTTCAAGGTAGAACAGCGACACTGAACGTGAGCAGGCGCTTGTTCAGGAGGGTTGCGCCCAAACTACGGTGTCCCGGGGGGCTCACTAAGTCTGGGTAAACTGTTACACGGCTGCCACCTAGTGGCCAAAATAAATACCTGTCTTACATATATATGTAGAGTATATATAGTGTGTGTGTGTATGAGAGGAAACTGTTAAATAGCTGCATTTCTTTTCTTTTATCTTGTTAATGAGGAGCTTCTGCAGCTTCTGATGAAAGCAGAGCTGATGAAGCTGCTTGGAGCAGAGCAGCAAAACCTCTTCAAGGAGCTCCAACAAGTCCAGCTGCCCTGCTCCAAAAATGACCTGGATGAAGCTCCATCAATGTGGAGCTGCATGGCTGCAAAGAGAAGGGAACAGGTGCAGAGCTCCACCAGCTTTGGTGTTATATTGCCACCTAGTGGAGTAGATATGAATAATTAACTACTCTGTTATTGGTACATGAATAAATATAATATAGAAGCCCGCACACATGCACCAGAAGTGATTGATGTAACATCTTAATGAGCAAAAATTAACATGAATTAATACATGTGTAAATCTCATTTTGTTATCAATTAAAATTAGAGGTTACAGTTGAGAACCTGCATGTAAAGCAACATTAATGATTAATTAACAGTAAAACTAACCATTTTTTATCCCTGATTAACATAATCAATCAAATCAAATGATCAAAGCCAAGCAAATCATTTATTTCAAGCAATACATTTGTCTGTTTATGTTCAATAAATCCAACTCTATTCAGTTTACCATAAAATACCCCACAGATTTGAGACTCTGACACTGACATGTAAATGTTATCCATCCATTAATCAGTGTATCTACTACTTGGGAATGTACTTGGACCACAAACTGGACTTGGACACTGTTAGATAAAATAAGGTCAAGTAAACAAGGTCAAGTCAAGTTTTTTAATTTTATTTATAAAGCACATTTGAAAAAACAACTTTCATTGAACAAAGTGCTGTAGACAGGAGTCAGTCATGTATTAAAAAATTAAATTTATTAAAAGTAAAATAATAAAAGTACAGTAAACAAGATAAAACATGCATAAAAGTGGTAAAAGCCAAGGTGAACAATGTAAACTAAATGTGAGACTATAAACTGACATGACAGACACACAATGACCAGAACAGAACATGAGTGGTGGTTGTTGAAAAAAAAAACAGGTTAAATTCAGAGACTTAGGTCTACTTCAGTATCTTCTGTGTGTCTTCTTTTTCTTCTTTCGTCCTGTCTGTCTTTCACCTGTCTCCTTTCCACAATTATCCCCAATCTTCGGGTTGCCCAGGCTGTATTGGTCCTGGTGGTCTACACTCTCGTTGTAGTCCCAGCCGTGCTGGTAGTCTGCGTATTCCTGGTCGCTTAGGTTGTCCGGGTCTAGGGTGCCCTGCTCGTGTATGCGGAACAGCCAGTCCAATCTCTTATCTGGTGTCTCTGCAACACGTTCTCTTTTTGGAGGTTCCTGTAATTTTACCCATTTTGGCAGAAAGATGTCTACCAGCTGTTCGGGGTCCAACGGTCTGTACTTGTCCCTGCTCTTGGACAGCTGGTTGCAGGGATCCTTGCTCTCAGCAATCAGGTCGCTGCCATGTTGCTTGAGCTCCTCTGGTTCTTTTGCTTCCTGCTCACATTTCAGCTGATCTTGTAAGGAGGACCTGTCCTCTGACAGTTGGCTGATCTTACTGTCCTTCTCCTGGACGGTCTTGTTGGCCTTCTGTAGGTCACTCCTCAGAGTGCAGACCTCGTTGGCCAGCTCCTCACACTTGGAAGAACACTGGGCATGTTCTTCGGCAGCCTTTCTGAGGTTTTCATTTTCTTTTCTGAGCTGGTCACACTTTACCCTTAACTCTAGAGCCTCTTTTTGCTGAAGAGTCAGAGACTGCTGTAAACTTTTCTGTGTTTGCTCAAATTCCAGCTCTCCCTCCTCCAACTGTCTGAACTTGGCCTTGCTCTTGGCCAGTTCGTTGCAGACATGATTGTTTTCAGCAAACAGGTCAGTGATGACATTCTCCTTACTAACCAGCTCTGATTGAATTTCACTGTTACGTTTCTCGAGCTCATCAAGGTGTTTCTCAATGCTTTCTCTTGATTCCTGCTCACGTTTCAGCTGATCTTGTAAGGAGGACCTGTCCTCTGACAGTTGGCTGATCTTACTGTCCTTCTCCTGGACGGTCTTTTTGGCCTTCTCTAGGTCACTTCTCAGAGTGCAGAGCTCGTTGGCCAGCTCCTCACACTTGGAAGAACACAGGGCATGTTCTTCGGCAGCCTTTCTGAGATTTTCATTTTCGTTTGTGAGGACGGTCCCGTTGGCCTTTTCCAGTCCAGTGATCAAGCCGTCTGATTTCACAATAAACTGCTTCACCGTTTGTCCTTTCTTCTCGCGCTTCTCACGTTCTTGGCGCTCTTTCTTCTCGTGCTTCTCTCGTTCTTGGCGCTCTTTCTTCTCGCGCTTCTCACGTTCTTGGCGCTCTTTCTTCTCGCGCTTCTCACGTTCTTGGCACTCTTTCTTCTCGCGCTTCTCTCGTTCTTGGCGCTCTTTCTTCTCGTGCTTCTCTCGTTCTTGGCGCTCTTTCTTCTCGTGCTTCTCTCGTTCTTGGCGCTCTTTCTTCTCGCGCTTCTCTTCTTGTTTTCTGCCTGAAGGCATCAGTTTGGACATCCATCCATCCATCTTCTGTTAACCCGCTTGTCCTGCAGTGGAGGGTCACGGGGGGCTGGAGCCTAGCCTAGCTAGCTTTGGGTGAGAGGCGGGGTATACCCTGTGAGGACACGACACACCCTGGATGGGAAACATTGGAGATGCATTAGGAAGGGGACAGAGACAGTTGAATGGCTGAAATCGGTCAATGTATGCTGAAGATACGCTGCTGTAAAAGGCTCCTGAAGGAAATGCAAGTTTGATTGCAGAAGCTGAAGCATTGCTTTGAAAGCTTATCTGAATGATTGCTTTGAACTCTAAAAGTATGAAAAAACACATCTAAATGCATATGAATAGAAGCTGGATGGCAGAACAAGGGCTGAATTCCTCTGAACACAAGCTGAAGCAGTCATAAAAGCAGCCGAATTAACCTGAACAGCAGCTGGATAATTGCTTTGAACAGCAGGTGAATTGTCTGATCTTGGAATAATAGCTGAGGCTTAGGGAGACTAAACGATTTTGATGTGGGCATGTAGCAAACAGCTCCATAGCGATGAATATGGCAGATATCATGTGTAATGATTGATAAAGAAGTAGCCGTAATACTAGTGATACTATACAGCTGAAGGATGATCAATATGACACATATAATGCTTAAAGTCTGATAAAGACTACAAATATGGCTGCTTTGTATGCTTCTTGACAGCCTGTCACCATGGTAACCGCTCTGCCTGCCTAATTAAGCCTAATTAATGTTGGAGAGAGAGGTGTGTCAGCCTCCTGTTACTCCTCTCAGGGCAGATCCCATGTATTTTAATAGGGGTTGCACCCTCTGAACAACTGCTTGGTGTGTCCAAACCAAAACACTCAACAATTTAAAAACCGTGAGCATCACAAGTGTTTGCTCTACAAATGTCTGCAATTTCATGTTGATCCTGTAAAAGATGTGGAAATGGCAGCGACTTAGAAAATAGGTTTGCTCTGGTCCAGTCACTTCACCATGAATGAGCAAAAAGACCGGCACTCTCCCCGAACAGCTGGCTCTACAGGCAAAACAGTTTGGTTTAACGTCACCAGGAGCTCTACCGTCTCTACAGTCCCTGGGTTTACACTTCTCTGGTCTCTCTATCACGCGGAATGGAGTTCGCCCTTACACACTTACACACAAACACGGCATGTGCATAAATGCGCACAACTCTCTCTTTAAATAAACATGAAGAAGTTGCACTTATCACTCACTACTGTTGGTACTCACCACGAATCTGACTGTATGAAGAAATGTGTAAAAGATGTTAGCCTCCTCTGCAGCTGTGTTTCGTTCTTCCTCTCTGATCCTTCTCTTCTCCGAGTTTAGTCCAGTAATCAGTTTGATTATTTTCCTTTGCACTTTAGGCAGGTTCGTTTCCACGAACTCTCCAAAATCTCCTGCTGTGTCTCTCCTTGAAACTGTCCACCAACACCTTTATTGCACAAAGGTGTACCTTTATATAACTTTGGTATGCCTTTGATCTCTGAGTCATCAAAGGTACCCCTGTCAGCCTGTCACCACGGTAACAGCCCTGCCTGCCTGTATCCATGGCAACCTGAATGTTTCTCAACTGCCCCTAACTGCAGCTCTCTCTGTCCCCCTCCTAATGCATTTCTGATGTAAAAACACCCTCTAAACAACTGCTGCTTTTGTCCAAACCGAAGCCTTCAGACAAAAAGTATGGACACAGCCAGAATCACAAGATGTTGCTCTACAACACAGTATATGCGATGTGGACATGTAGCAAACAGCTCCATAGCAATGAATATGGCAGATATCATGCGTAACGATTGATAAAGAAGCAGCCAAATACTACACAGCTGAAGGATGATCAATATGACAGATATAATGCTTAAAGTCTGATAAAGACTACAAATATGGCTGCCAAATGCAGCCAAATGCCATATGGTTGCCAAATATGGTAACAGCTCTGCCTGCCTCATTAAGCTAAATTAATGTTATTTTTTTCAAAAGACTATAGTTTTTCAAATATTAAGCAGTTTCTGTGTGATTTTTAACATGGGAGTCTATGAGAGAGCCCTTCAACCAGGGTCATCTGCCAAATTTCTCTCCTCCTACAAATTTCAAGCTTCACACGTATAGACTTAGCCTGCCTGTGTACGTCATCTCCCCAGTTGTGTTGTTTTAGTATTGGTTGTGTAGTGTTAGCTGTGTTTTTGCCATCGTTCGTTGTTTTCCACACAGGTGTTGGTGTGTTTATAGATGTCTTACTATGGACATATATGTGATGTCACTCCGATGATCTCATCCATGATATGTTACTGTGAAATATGATTGTGCCTGTGCCTGCTCTAAGATGTGTGTGTGTATTCTGAGAAGCTGTGTCTGTTGGATAACAGAGGGTATAAGACCGCAGGCTGGTTGGAGGCTCATGTTTCCAGAACCAGAACCTGAGCCTATAATGTTTGTAGCAGGTTAGTAGCTCTGCACTTGGTCCACATACACCTGGCCGTGGTCATCGTGGTGATAAGGCAGGTGATGGGGGTCTATGTAAGCTCCAACCTGGTCATTGTAGGCGTAGTTCAGCTCCCCCAGGTCATCGGTGGGGGCGTGGTCTCTGCCAGCCAGCAGATCGGTCCGTTTCAGAGCGCGGCCTTCTCCAAATGCACGGTACAGATACACCGCCATGACGAACAGCACCACCTGCAGAGAGGCGGAAACACTCAGTGTGATGGAGCTAGAGTAACATAAGGTTACCATCCAGACTCACTGTATGAGACAGCGTCTAGTGGACACTGGAGGAACTGCAGTTTGTGCTGCTTGGTCTCAGTACCTACCTCAGTACCTCATCTACTAACAGATACAGAGCTGCGCTGATCTTCCTTCTTCTTCACCCTTAATAAATATTTATGTCATATAACCACAAACAGGCAGCCATGTTGATTCAAAACCATCCAATCAGAAGCAGACAGGAAGTGCTGACACGTCAAAGTGATCTGCTGGTGACTCAGTGAAGACACATAAAAACCCTCAGACTGTGACAAAGGTGTGTTTGCACCCTCTGCAGGCAGTGCAGTGTTACTACCTGCAGTAACTGCAGGGCGACGTCCATGGCGATGATGGTCAGGGAGTTCTCCTGCAGCCAATCACTGAACGTCTGACTGCAGCCCTGAAAACCACAAACCCAGCAGCATCATGGGTAAAACATCACATCACACCAGCGATATGAAACACAGCAGGTTTAGAGCCGCCGGCGCCCCCTCAGGAGCGAGCTCGTGCCGCTCCCTTGGCCAATCAGAGTGAGGTTCAGCAGCTCGGAGCACCAGGAAGAGTTGACGCTGCGCTGAAACGAGTGAAAGCAGGAACACGGAAGCACGTCTGGACTCGTCAGGTTCAGGCTCTGGATGTAGGTGTTGCTCAGCCAATCAGCAGCACCGGTTCTGCCACAGCAGCCGCCCTGTGAGTCAGTCACAGTGTCAGTGTGTGTTTTAGTGTGTGTCAGTGTGTGTGTCTGTGTGTCAGTGTGTGCCAGTGTCTGTGTAATAATAGCACAGGGTACCAGCAGGGGGCAGCACTAAGAAACAAAACTGGATTTTATTTCTCACAGTGTTCTTTCAAGAAACCCACCACACATCAGCCGAGGGACACAGGTAAAAAACACCTGACTGAGCCCTGGATGTGGTCGCAGCATTTTCCCACGTGACCTGAATGCAGCATCAGACGTTACGCTGACTCACCGTCAGCAGCAGGAACCTGATCTCACAGGTCGCTGCCACGCTGACCGCCAACACCACCGATCACCAGCAGGCCCACGGACACCACCTGCAGCTCCTCTGCACACACAGAGACACAGAGACAGAGACACACACACAGAGACAGACAGACACACACACACAGTGTCATTGAGCTATGCTAACAGTTCCCCCTTGTTTACAGTCTTTGTGCTAAGCTAGGCTAAAGCAGCGTCCTCTTTGTAAATGTTGGGCTGATCCTTTAAAGCTGCAGTCTTTACCGGAGGGGAGGGAGTTCAGGAAGCTTCCTCTGTCGAACAGGATCCAGATCGCACAGCCGGCCGCACTCAGACCCACAAACTACAGAGGTCAAAGGTCAAGACAAGGCTCTGAGCATCATCACTGTTCAGACTGTGCTTTACTGTTAAAGTGAACATCTATTCCTACTGTTGGCTTCAAAGAGGAAACTACTAAATAAACCAGCTGACATCAGCAATTCAAAACAAACGAAAAGAAACAGAAAAAGAACACATTGAAAATGTATCCGTGATGATCAGAAGGACTCTGACTGATTAATCCAGAGGAATCTTTTCTCAGACCTCCTGGATGAAAAAGGCCTCTGAGCTTATTGAAGGATGTGAAGATGGACTCACCAGAAACACGGTGTTAAAGACTGCCAAGCAGAACTTCAGCAGCTCCACCTTCACCTCCAGCTTCTCCTCCACCTTCATCTCCACAGGCAGCAGACCACGGTCCGTTCAGGTCCCTCCGTCTGACCCTCAGAGGACCGACACTGCAAACGCCTGCGATCAGAGTTCACTTCCTCATTGTCTGTAAACATTAACACCATTTTGATCTGTAGCCATTCTCCAAGATGGCGCCAGTGTGTGTAGCCGGCTGTCTGTCTCTCCGAGCTTTGATTGTTTTTATGCTGTTTTTATCTTTTGTCACTCTAAATGTTGACTCGCTGTACGTCTATGATCGACAAACGCTTCTAAATCTGCGATCATTTGTTGAAAACTTTGCTGAATTTCGTCAGGATGGACAGAAAACCTGCCCTCCATTACTCTCTGTCATACCAGCTTACCTGTGCCGCACGCCGGCTCCACCTGTACGTAGGAGACGTGGACGCCGTGGAAAACGCAGCGGAAGGATGGTGAAGCTGAAGGCCAGCTTGTCACTCTCTCGTGCGGAGAATATCGTGATGATTCCACCGTCAGATCGCCGTTTTGTGCCCTGGCGCTCCCGAGACCCGATCAAATCTAGCCTCTTCCCTGTGGTCGGCTTGGATGGAGGGCCAGTGAATCGCCGTCTTCCCTGTCGCCTGGTCCGGCGCGGGGTGAACCTCCACAATCTGCGGCCTCTTCCTCGTGCTCCACCGGCGGCAGCGGCACTGGAGCCTGCCGCTGTCAGGGTGGCCCTCGTGAATGCTAGATCGCTAGCCAACAAGACTTTCATTTTAAAGGATTTCTTTACTACAAATGAGCTGGACTTCCTCTGCATCACGGAGACCTGGATGTCTGTCGGTGAGTCGAGCGCTCTCTGCGAACTTTTACCGTCCGACTGCACATTCTTCAACTCCCCTCGGACAACTGGCCGCGGGGGCGGCATAGCGACTGTTTACAAAGATAAATATATCTGTAAACAACTCACTCCGACATCGTCTTACTCCAGCTTTGAAGTCGATGTGTTTGAGCTGGGCCCGTCTCTCCCAGTGCTATACGCTGTTATTTACAGACCACCAAAATACAGCAAAGACTTCTTGGGAGATTTCTCTGATTTCTTGGCTGAAATTATGCCAAATTACGACCGTGTTTTAATTCTTGGTGATTTTAATATTCATGTCTGCTGTCCGGACAAACCACTGGCCAAAGACTTTTTAAATATCATTGACTCTTTTAATCTTGTACAGTGTGTCGTTGGCCCCACTCAACAGCACGGACACACTCTGGACTTAGTGCTGACTCATGGTTTTTCTGTTGCAAACTTAGAGGTGTACGATGCATCGTTTTCAGATCATATGCCTGTGGTCTTTGACTTTCTGCTCCCATGTCCTGTGGTCAAAAAGCCGTGCGCTCCTGCGCAGCGCCACCGGGTCGTTACATCCTCCACTGCTTCTCAATTCTCCGCTTCTTTCAGTCAAACCTCCGCTGCCGATCCTTGTACCGCAGACGTAGAGGCACTCTTTTCTTGTTTTAATTCTAAATGCCTGTCTATTTTAGACTCTGTGGCTCCGGTGAAAACTAGGCATGCAAAACCTAGTCCTGAGCCCTGGCTGAATGACGTCACACGCGCAGCCAGGCGTGAATGTAGAAAAGCGGAGAGAAAGTGGAAAAAGGACAGGCTACAGGTGTCCTTTCAAATTTTAAAAGACAGCTGGCGCAACTATCAGAAAACTGTAAAAACTGAAAGAACTAAATATTTCTCTGACATTATTGCTTCCAACTGTAATAATCCCCGTGTTCTGTTTAAAACCATCAACAATGTTATTAATGCTCCCAAAACAGCCTGCTTGGAAGCTTCTGATGAATTATGTGAGGCATTTTTGCACTTTTTTATTAGCAAGGTTGAGAGCACCAGAGCCCTCATACACCCCCCTTTATCTAACCCATCAAACCCGATCACGCCCCCTGCTGTATTAGACCAATTTGAGCCTGTTGGTCTTCCTCTGTTAAAGAACATTGTTGGTCATATGAAGCCCTCTGGTTCCCCTAAGGATCTCCTTCCACCCCGTCTCTTTAAAGAGGTTTTTCCAACAGTAGCTCCAGATGTGCTCAATATTATAAACAGCAGTCTGATAAATGGTACGGTCCCTGATGGTTTTAAGCATGCCGTGGTGCAGCCTTTAATCAAGAAGCCTGGTCTGGACATTTCTGTCCTCTCAAATTTTAGGCCGATTTCAAAACTCCCTTTTATCTCAAAGATTTTAGAAAAAGTTGTTTTTAGTCAGTTGAATGGGTTTTTAGATGAACAAAAAATCTTTGAGGTGTTCCAGTCAGGTTTTAAAACAGCACAGCACAGAAACTGCACTACTGAAGGTTTTTAATGATGTTCTTTTAGCCACAGACTCTGGCCACTGTGTCATCCTGGTCCTGCTCGACCTCACTGCGGCCTTCGACACAGTGGACCATGACATCCTCCTGTCTCGATTGAAAGACTGTGTGGGAATCCAGGGCAGTGCGTTACAGTGGTTTAGGTCATACCTGACAGGGAGAAGTTTTAATGTCCGTGTGGGGTCTGCTGAGTCCTCTGCTGCCCCTCTCACCTGTGGAGTGGCCCAAGGCTCTATTCTGGCCCCACTCCTCTTCTCCCTATACCTCCTTCCTCTCGGGTCCATTCTCCGTAAACATGGTGTCTCTTTCCATTTTTATGCGGACGATTCTCAAATCTACATGCCCTTAAAACAAAACCAAACTCATTCTGTTCAAAAACTCTTAGACTGTGTTGAGGAAATTAAATCCTGGCTGTCAGCAAATCTGCTTCATTTTAACGACACTAAGACAGAGGTCATACTGTTTGGGCCCAGTGATGCCTCTGCTGCTGATATAGATTTGGGTGTCCTGACACAATATCAAAAGTCCACAGTGACAAATCTGGGTGTAAAATTGGATTCCAACCTGAAACTTGATGCTCAGGTCAGTGCAGCTGTCAAAGCGAGCTTTTTTTCAATTGAGGCAACTGGCCAAAGCCAAACCGTTCCTTTCTCGGCATCACTTTGAGATTTTAATTCATGCTTTTATTACGAATCGGTTAGATTACTGCAACGCACTTCATTATGGGCTCAGCCAGGCTTCACTTGCACGACTGCAGCTTGTACAGAATGCTGCTGCACGGCTTTTAACTGGGGCTAAGGAACGTGAGCACATTACTCCGATTTTAAAGTCATTGCACTGGCTCCCGATTCCTTTTCGCATTGATTTTAAAATTCTCTTATTTGTTTTTAAATCCCTTCATGGTCTCGCCCCTCAGTACATGTCAGACATGCTCCAGCCCCACTGCCCTGCTCGCTCTCTAAGGTCAGCTGACCAGTCTCTCCTGGTCGTCCCAAAAACACAGAGAAAACGCAGGGGGGACCGTTCCTTCTCTGTCGCAGGTCCGAAACTGTGGAACAAACTGCCTTTGCACCGTAGACAGATGGATTCTTTTATGGTTTTTAAGTCATCACTTAAAACATATCTTTTTACTCTGGCTTTTAACTCTGTTTGAGTTGTTGACTTTTACTTGTTTTATTGTTCTTACCCCTGACTGGTGCTTTTATTGTATGGTTGTATATTCCTATGTTTTATCAACTTATATTTATTTTATTTCATTTTATTCTATTTTATTAGTCAATTATTCTATGCTTGGTAGGATGTGTACAGCACTTTGGCTGACCCTGTTGTCTTTTAAAAGGTGCTCTATAAATAAAGATGGATTGGATTGGATTGGAACATTAAACTGGTCTCAGAGTCTCCAAGGAGACGCGGCACACACGTCTATCACATAAGGCCATGTTGTAGGACAGGACCTGGACTCTCTGACAGAGGTGTGCCAGAGGAGGACGTGGTCCAAAATAAAGACTATACTGGACTGTCCCTCTCACCCGCTCCACACTGTGCTGACCAGCTACAGGAGCTCGTTCAGCAGCAGACTCCGACTCCCACGATGCACCACTGAGAGACACAGGAAGTCATTCCTGCCTGTCAATCAAACTACTGAACTCTGAACTGTGACAGTCACTCAGACACTGTACATTCATACTGGTACATTCATGTCCTGCTCTTTACTATGTAAAGGTTTTTATACAGTAGTAAATATGTGTCTTCTTCTTTAGATACAACTCAGGGATTTAAATGCTGTCTAGGTATTTAGATTATTATATATTTCTATTTCAAACTTCAATTTATCTTTGATTTCTTTGTCTGTAACAAAAAAGAATTTCCCCTCAGGGATAAATAAAGGAATTCTGAGTCTGATACTTGCAGCTATTTGACAATACCAACACGCGGCCACCAGAGGGCACTGATGAAGCCAAATATAGAGAAAAAACATGGAATTCTTTAAAAAGAAGAAGAGACAAATGCACCAAAATGTTGTTCTTAGGAAACTCTCCCAGCAGTATTTATAGGACAGATGTGAATCAGACAACCCACATAAACTGTTTTAAAGTCTGCAGGCCATTTGAATTTGAATATGAACAAAGAAGATTTGACAAAGAGGATGCTACATCTTCCTCCTGTGTTGCACAGAGGGGGAAATATCTGATCTCCAATGCTACACATCTCATTACACATGCACCATGATGACATCATGTGTGGACACTACCATTCAAAAGTTTGGGGTCACCGAGCCACTTCTAGAGCTTCTCTGATCAGCATTACTCAGCTGTGCTAACATCATCTCACAGCACTGTTCTAATCATCAATTAGCCTTTTTAACACAATCGGCTAACACAATGCACCATTAGGACGACGCTTGTGCCAAAATCTGATCGTGTGCGATTAATCGTCAGAAAAATTGTCACCGATTACTATATTTACCACTCATCAATTACTGCAATTAGTGCCTTGTCATGATGATGCATTTTTGTGTGACGTACTCTCCCCTGCAAGTGCACACATGTAAGCCCACAATAATAAATCACAATAATGGCAGAAGGCGGTGGTGTTCAGTTAAATGACGCGGAGCAGGACATTCTAACAGAGGCTCAACGTCTGTCACCATAAGCTGGAGCACGAAGAAAGGCGAAGAAAGCGTGACGAGGTCACAACGCCAGCTACAGCGAGGCCTCCTCCAGCAGATATTGGAAAGAATTCCACTCGGCCGAGAATCCGCGACATGTTTAGTATTATGCTCCTTACAACCAACCTAACGTAACGCAGGTTGATTTGCACAAACACACAGTTACATGTGAAATTGTCCAGTTTGTTTGTTTTTTCTGCTGCTGTTCTACAGTATGAGTGAAAACATGCACTAGCGTGGGACGTATTCCAGCCACAGGTTAGCAGGTCTGTTTGCACAGACATTTTTTTAACCTTAAATAATCACTGATGTGTAATCATTATCAGCTAAATGCCATAAATAATCGTGACTCATTCTTTGGCCAATATCGCCCAAACCTAATTACAACACAGGAGTGATGGCTGCTGGAAGTGCCTCTGTTCACCTTTGTATATATTCCATTAAATAACAATACAATATATTATATATATATATATATACAAAAACATACCTGTTAACACTGGTACACTCTGCTCACTCACAGCACCCTGCTGCAGCTCAGCACACACCCGCAGAAAACACACACACAAAATGAACACATGCCACAACCTTCTCAACTACATGACCGCACACAGACACATCACAGCATGACCCGCTGCTCTCTAACAGCCCATTTACCACACCGACAGGAAACACCTCGTAGGACCTTCAGGAACAAAACACAACGTCAAAAACAACACACAACACCGTCTCATTAATCACATAAACTACACACACACACAACAGTTACACAACACCTGCATCCGCACATGCCTGTCGCTCTGGTTGACAGGCAGCAGCCTCAGCTCCTGTCAAACCAACCAAACACTATCAGTTTATAACACATCACAACGTGTCATCACCAACAAACAGGATCACTGGTCCCACTCCAACAGGACCCGTCACAACAACACTACACAACTCCACATCACAATGTTTCTCTTTCGTCCTCTGGTTCTACTTGAAACATGAACAGTATCATTCACTGACATGGACCCATTTGGCCCGTTGCTTGTCTGAACTGACCCGGTGCGTCCAGGTGCCGATGTTGCTCTGTATGACACAGGTGCAGCAACGTGCTGACGGGCCTCCCTCACCAGGAACCTCTCTGAGCTCCTCCGGTACCTCTTACTGGAACGCTTCCTAGCTTCTATACAGCTGCTTCTGATGGGTCACAGGCCCAGACAGCAGCTCGGCATAAATCCAGCCTGCAGACACATGCAGACACACAAATGTCTACAACTACACAGCTACATTACACTCACCAACCGCCGACTGTGTTGTACATATGAAATCTCCGCCTTCGTTCACACTGCAAACCTCTGGCTGGCCTTCATCACACAAACACCACTCAACACATTAGCCAGAGACTCTTTTCATCCCATGTGTCACAGCCAGTGGTTAGGCCCTTTGTTTGGAGGAGGTTTGTGACAAAAAAATAATTTTCTCACCAAAAAAGAAATTCAAAATAAGAACTAATCAAATCAAATCACGGCAACAAAACCGGATCTCTCCTCCTGCCTTCCTCCTCCTGCACACACCTCGCCCCGCCTGTCTGCAGGTGTTTTAGAGCTGATTGCCAGGGAGGAGCCATCCATTCATTCTATACAATCCGTACATTCTATCCATAAAAACAATTCAAATCATAATCTAATCAGTAGCAACATAAACTCTGATTGTCAACATATTTACGTCTATTCAAAATTCATCTGGCTCCATGCGTAATGAACACACAGTGACCCGACTCACTGCTTCCCTCTCCACACACACACACAGACAACTGCACACTTCTTCAAAATCTTTATAACTCATCACATGAGCTTCTAAGACCTTTGGACATTTATTAAACAACTACCTAACCTCACAAACTATTTGTGAATGGGAAATATTTAGCAACACAACACACTGACACTGACAAACCATGACCTGAGGGTCAGCTGCTGTGTGTCCTGACACTGGCTGTCGAGCTTCTGTTATCATCACACACAGGGCCTGTGGCATAAACACAACAACAACAACACATTAACTGTGGGACTTCAGGACGACATTTCTACTCAGTTACACAACATACTCAAACCGCACATACCTGCATCACTGCTGATTCACTCTACACTTCATTCAGCTGGATCATCTTCTGCTCCAGGACCTACACAAAAAACACATTCAACTCATTTCCACTATTTTAATATTGCAATTTAAATACTGCTAACAGTGTCAGCTACCTCAAAGCACGTCTAACAGCAACAGTAACATTACAGCAGCTCAGCTATGCTAAAACATGTCCTGTGCTGAGGCCACGTCAGCCTCTACACACTATGTTTAAGGCTGCCTGAAGCTGTACTGCTGCTTTGGTCCGGTCTGTCTGAGGCAGACCATCACACTGGTTCAACTATCTAAGTAACTATCTAAGTAACTAACTAACAAGAAGACATTTATACTCAGTTCAAAGGGAAGCAGGCAGAATTAGACCAGCAGGGGGCAGTATGAGAGAAGAAAGATGCATTAAAAGACTCAGACTTGGACACACTGGGTTAAACAAACACTGAAACGAACAGGTAAACATACATCAGGGCTCTGGAGGATTGTACTGAAGAAGAAACAGTCCCTCATGTGTTCTGCATATGTCCAGCACACACAACAGAAAGAAACAAGTTCCAGAGGGAGGAAGCTAAGGAAAGCAGCATGAATGAATTCAGATACCATCTATTCTAAAAGGGAAACCTTGGAGATATTTGCTAAGTTACCTAAACAGGCTTAGTTTTTAGGATTTAGCTGTTTTGTTTCGCTCTCTCCACTCAGGCCCACACTGCAGTATAGTATGGGTGGTAATGCACAGGGGTAGGATGCCACTTGCCAATAAACTAGAAGAAGAAGAAGAAGACAACAACATAAACGGCGAGCAAACTGGGTAGAAGTCCGGCCGCGGCTCAGGTCAAGATAAATACCTAATTTGCAAGTTAGCACCGTAATGTAATGGCGGATAGTTTATAATGACTGAAGTGTTGTCACTCGGCTAGTTAGCTGTGCAGAGAGTTAGCTTCTGTGTTTGGTGACTTGTATCGCGGGACACCGGGGACAACAATCTGGCCTTCTTGGACTGCACAGTACATATTGAGGAGGACAGGAGCCTCAATGTGGAAGTGTACAGGAAACCCACACACACGGACCAGTACCTGTTGTTTGATTCACACCACCCACTGGAACACAAACTGGGAGTCATCAGGACCCTGCAGCACAGAGCACAAACTGTACCCACCAGCTCAGAGGGGAAGAAGAAGGAGCAACACCACATCAGGAAGGCCCTGCAGACCTGTGGCTACCCCAAGTGGGCACTCATCAAAGCCACAAAAACAAGACCCCCCAACAACAAGAAGAAGGACGACACCAGGCGGAGGAAGAACATCTCCATTCCATATGTGTCAGGAGTATCAGAGAAACTCCGCAGGATCTTCAACAACCATCACATCCCGGTCCATTTCAAACCTATGACAACACTGAGACAGAGACTGGTTCACCTGAAGGATCAGACTCCCAGGGAGAAACACAGCAATGTGATATATGCAGTCCAGTGCAGTGAGGAATGCTCTGATCTGTACATTGGAGAAACTAAACAACCACTCCACAGAAGAATGGCTCAGCACAAGACTCAGCTGTTCACCTCCACCTCAAAGACAAAGGACACTCCTTTGAGGACAACAATGTCCACATTTTAGACAGGGAGGAAAGGTGGTTTGAAATGGGAGTCAGGAAGCATCTACGTGAAGCTGGAAGAACCTTCCCTTAACAGAGGCAGTGGCTTCAGACATCATCTTTCTACCACATACAATGCAGTGATTCCATCCATTCCCAGGAAGTTTGCACAGACACACAGCAAGTGTTTGTTTATTTAAATTTTACCCAGACCCACCCACTGAGGTCTGCAACCACATATAAACCATGTTTCCCACCACCAGTCAGAACTGATGAAGCTGCTTGGATGAGCAGAGAAACGTCTTCAAGAAAACTCTACTCTGCTCTACGTATGATGACCTGGATGACTGAGAATCTTCATCAACATGATTATAATATGAAAATTAAAAACTACATATGTTCAACCTTTAAGGATCTACACCCCATCACAGGACACCAGCATGGTCATCACATGAGCAGACGACACAACAGTGGTGGGGTTGATTAGGAATGGTGACGAGTCTGCACACAGAGAGGAGCTGCAGGCGCTCACAGACAGGAGCAGCGAGAACAACCTCACTCCAAACATAAGAAAAAATCTGATAGGAGCTGTGTCACTGACATGCAGTGAGTGCATCTTCACAGACTCATGTAATAATGCAACAATAGCTTGATGTGTTGAAATTAAACATTTACAAAGCTGATTATTATGCATGTGATTATTAACCCATTGGTTGTATAGAATTATACAGTCATCAGCAGTGTTCAGTTTCAATTGAAAAGCTGGAAGCTTTGGACCTGAGGCTCCACAAAGAATGATACTCCATATGCTTCTTAGTTGTTTGTGTTTTACGGATAAAGGCTGAGCCAAAAGTCCAGATGCATCATTTTATATTCAAAACATTTGAGTTCCCTACCTGTTACCCCAGAAACCATCGCATCATTTCAAACTGGGGTTCCAGTTTAAAAATGTGACTTGGGGCATCTAATTATTATTATTATGATTACCATTATTATAGGACAGAAGGGGGTCTGGGGGTGGTCCCCCAGAAGGTTTTTCATTTACTAGAAGCCATTTCCTGCATACTGGTGGATTTTAACAGGTTGTTAAACACCTGTGTTACATACAGAAGTAAACGCTTATTTTCCCATTCTGGAATCAGATCTACTAATTCCAGCCTGTAACCCTTCTCCTCATGTCCATCGCAGATATGGCAAACAACAGATCATCAGCCAAATAAAACCATCTACTGTACCTTTAAGTAGACAACTGCTTCCTCCCAGCGTTTTCTTTGAGTCTAACCATCAATGTACCGTCACAGAGAGCTCCACCGTCTCTACAGTCCCTGGGTTTACACTTCATCTGGTCTCTGTATCACAAAGTCATTGCACTGGCTCCCGATTCGTTTTGGCATTGATTTTAAAATTGTCTTATTTGTTTTTAAATCCCTTCATGCCTGACATGCTCCAGCTCTACTGCCCTGCTCGCTGTCTCAGGTCAGCTGACCAGTCTCTCTTGGTCGTCCCAAAAACCCAGAGAAAACTCAGGGGGAACCGTTCCTTCTCTGTCGCGGCTCCTAAACTGTGGAACGAATTGCCTTTGCACCGTAGACAGATGGATTCTTTTATGGCTTTTAAGTCATCACTTAAAACACATCTTTTTACTCTGGCTTTTAACTCTGAGTTGTTGACTTTTATTTGTTTTATTGCTCTTACACCTGACTGGTGTTTTTATTGTACTGTTGTATATTCCTGTGCTTTATCAAATTTAGACTTTATATTATTTCATTTTATTTTATTTATTAGTAATTTATTCTACACTTGATAGGCTGTGTACAGCTCTTTGGCTGACCTTTGTTGTTTTTAAAAGTGCTCTATAAATAAAGATGGATTGGATCACGCAGAGTGGAGTTCGCCCCAATACACACACACACACACACACACACACACACACACACACACACACACACGGCATGCTCGTAAATGTGCACGACTCTCTCTCTCCCTCTGTTGGTACTCACCACGAATCTGACTTCATGAAGAACTCTGTTGCTAAGATGTTAGCCTCCTCTGCAGCTGTGTTTCTTGTTCTTCCTCTCTGATGACAATATAACAATATATCAAAAATAAATACGAACGATGAAACATAAACATAAAGTCATATCTGCCCGCATCCTTTGCATAGACAGCCTGCTAGCAGACCCACCGACAGCTCGCCAGTAACATGCTAGCGGCCGCACCCCACTCCAGCTGCCACCAATAAAACAAACATTACTGGCATCACGTACTATTCAGACCCGCCAGATACCAAACTACGTACTTAACAAAAATACAACAGAGTAAAGGCGGTTTTAGCAGGCTTCATAAACCGACGAAAATCACTGGAGCACACAACCCAGCTTACCTTCAAGGTAGAACAGCGACACTGAACGTGAGCAGGCGCTTGTCCAGGAGGGTTGCGCCCAAACTACGGTGTCCCGGGGGGCTCACTAAGTCTGGGTAAACTGTTACACGGCTGCCACCTAGTGGCCAAAATAAATACCTGTCTTACATATATATGTAGAGTATATATAGTGTGTGTGTGTGTATGAGAGGAAACTGTTAAATAGCTGCATTTCTTTTCTTTTATCTTGTTAATGAGGAGCTTCTGCAGCTTCTGATGAAAGCAGAGCTGATGAAGCTGCTTGGAGCAGAGCAGCAAAACCTCTTCAAGGAGCTCCAACAAGTCCAGCTGCCCTGCTCCAAAAATGACCTGGATGAAGCTCCATCAATGTGGAGCTGCATGGCTGCAAAGAGAAGGGAGCAGGTGCAGAGCTCCACCAGCTTTGGTGTTATATTGCCACCTAGTGGAGTAGATATGAATAATTAACTACTCTGTTATTGGTACATGAATAAATATAATATAGAAGCCCGCACACATGCACCAGAAGTGATTGATGTAACATCTTAATGAGCAAAAATTAACATGAATTAATACATGTGTAAATCTCATTTTGTTATCAATTAAAATTAGAGGTTACAGTTGAGAACCTGCATGTAAAGCAACATTAATGATTAATTAACAGTAAAACTAACCATTTTTTATCCCTGATTAACATAATCAATCAAATCAAATGATCAAAGCCAAGCAAATCATTTATTTCAAGCAATACATTTGTCCGTTTATGTTCAATAAATCCAACTCTATTCAGTTTACCATAAAATACCCCACAGATTTGAGACTCTGACACTGACATGTAAATGTTATCCATCCATTAATCAGTGTATCTACTACTTGGGAATGTACTTGGACCACAAACTGGACTTGGACACTGTTAGATAAAATAAGGTCAAGTAAACAAGGTCAAGTCAAGTTTTTTAATTTTATTTATAAAGCACATTTGAAAAAACAACTTTCATTGAACAAAGTGCTGTAGACAGGAGTCAGTCATGTATTAAAAAATTAAATTTATTAAAAGTAAAATAATAAAAGTACAGTAAACAAGATAAAACATGCATAAAAGTGGTAAAAGCCAAGGTGAACAATGTAAACTAAATGTGAGACTATAAACTGACATGACAGACACACAATGACCAGAACAGAACATGAGTGGTGGTTGTTGAAAAAAAAAAAAACAGGTTAAATTCAGAGACTTAGGTCTACTTCAGTATCTTCTGTGTGTCTTCTTTTTCTTCTTTCGTCCTGTCTGTCTTTCGCCTGTCTCCTTTCCACAATTATCCCCAATCTTCGGGTTGCCCAGGCTGTATTGGTCCTGGTGGTCTACGCTCTCGTTGTAGTCCCAGCCGTGCTGGTAGTCTGCGTATTCCTGGTCGCTTAGGTTGTCCGGGTCTAGGGTGCCCTGCTCGTGTATGCGGAACAGCCAGTCCAATCTCTTATCTGGTGTCTCTGCAACACGTTCTCTTTTTGGAGGTTCCTGTAATTTTACCCATTTTGGCAGAAAGATGTCTACCAGCTGTTCGGGGTCCAACGGTCTGTACTTGTCCCTGCTCTTGGACAGCTGGTTGCAGGGATCCTTGCTCTCAGCAATCAGGTCGCTGCCATGTTGCTTGAGCTCCTCTGGTTCTTTTGCTTCCTGCTCACATTTCAGCTGATCTTGTAAGGAGGACCTGTCCTCTGACAGTTGGCTGATCTTACTGTCCTTCTCCTGGACGGTCTTGTTGGCCTTCTGTAGGTCACTCCTCAGAGTGCAGACCTCGTTGGCCAGCTCCTCACACTTGGAAGAACACTGGGCATGTTCTTCGGCAGCCTTTCTGAGGTTTTCATTTTCTTTTCTGAGCTGGTCACACTTTACCCTTAACTCTAGAGCCTCTTTTTGCTGAAGAGTCAGAGACTGCTGTAAACTTTTCTGCGTTTGCTCAAATTCCAGCTCTCCCTCCTCCAACTGTCTGAACTTGGCCTTGCTCTTGGCCAGTTCGTTGCAGACATGATTGTTTTCAGCAAACAGGTCAGTGATGACATTCTCCTTACTAACCAGCTCTGATTGAATTTCACTGTTACGTTTCTCGAGCTCATCAAGGTGTTTCTCAATGCTTTCTCTTGATTCCTGCTCACGTTTCAGCTGATCTTGTAAGGAGGACCTGTCCTCTGACAGTTGGCTGATCTTACTGTCCTTCTCCTGGACGGTCTTTTTGGCCTTCTCTAGGTCACTTCTCAGAGTGCAGAGCTCGTTGGCCAGCTCCTCACACTTGGAAGAACACAGGGCATGTTCTTCGGCAGCCTTTCTGAGATTTTCATTTTCGTTTGTGAGGACGGTCCCGTTGGCCTTTTCCAGTCCAGTGATCAAGCCGTCTGATTTCACAATAAACTGCTTCACCGTTTGTCCTTTCTTCTCGCGCTTCTCACGTTCTTGGCGCTCTTTCTTCTCGCGCTTCTCTCGTTCTTGGCGCTCTTTCTTCTCGCGCTTCTCACGTTCTTGGCGCTCTTTCTTCTCGCGCTTCTCACGTTCTTGGCGCTCTTTCTTCTCGTGCTTCTGACATTCTTGGCGCTCTTTCTTCTCGTGCTTCTCTCGTTCTTGGCGCTCTTTCTTCTCGTGCTTCTCTCGTTCTTGGCGCTCTTTCTTCTCGTGCTTCTCTCGTTCTTGGCGCTCTTTCTTCTCGCGCTTCTCTTCTTGTTTTCTGCCTGAAGGCATCAGTTTGGACATCCATCCATCCATCTTCTGTTAACCCGCTTGTCCTGCAGTGGAGGGTCACGGGGGGCTGGAGCCTAGCCTAGCTAGCTTTGGGTGAGAGGCGGGGTATACCCTGTGAGGACACGACACACCCTGGATGGGAAACATTGGAGATGCATTAGGAAGGGGACAGAGACAGTTGAATGGCTGAAATCGGTCAATGTATGCTGAAGATACGCTGCTGTAAAAGGCTCCTGAAGGAAATGCAAGTTTGATTGCAGAAGCTGAAGCATTGCTTTGAAAGCTTATCTGAATGATTGCTTTGAACTCTAAAAGTATGAAAAAACACATCTAAATGCATATGAATAGAAGCTGGATGGCAGAACAAGGGCTGAATTCCTCTGAACACAAGCTGAAGCAGTCATAAAAGCAGCCGAATTAACCTGAACAGCAGCTGGATAATTGCTTTGAACAGCAGGTGAATTGTCTGATCTTGGAATAATAGCTGAGGCTTAGGGAGACTAAACGATTTTGATGTGGGCATGTAGCAAACAGCTCCATAGCGATGAATATGGCAGATATCATGTGTAATGATTGATAAAGAAGTAGCCGTAATACTAGTGATACTATACAGCTGAAGGATGATCAATATGACACATATAATGCTTAAAGTCTGATAAAGACTACAAATATGGCTGCTTTGTATGCTTCTTGACAGCCTGTCACCATGGTAACCGCTCTGCCTGCCTAATTAAGCCTAATTAATGTTGGAGAGAGAGGTGTGTCAGCCTCCTGTTACTCCTCTCAGGGCAGATCCCATGTATTTTAATAGGGGTTGCACCCTCTGAACAACTGCTTGGTGTGTCCAAACCAAAACACTCAACAATTTAAAAACCGTGAGCATCACAAGTGTTTGCTCTACAAATGTCTGCAATTTCATGTTGATCCTGTAAAAGATGTGGAAATGGCAGCGACTTAGAAAATAGGTTTGCTCTGGTCCAGTCACTTCACCATGAATGAGCAAAAAGACCGGCACTCTCCCCGAACAGCTGGCTCTACAGGCAAAACAGTTTGGTTTAACGTCACCAGGAGCTCTACCGTCTCTACAGTCCCTGGGTTTACACTTCTCTGGTCTCTCTATCACGCGGAATGGAGTTCGCCCTTACACACTTACACACAAACACGGCATGTGCATAAATGCGCACAACTCTCTCTTTAAATAAACATGAAGAAGTTGCACTTATCACTCACTACTGTTGGTACTCACCACGAATCTGACTGTATGAAGAAATGTGTAAAAGATGTTAGCCTCCTCTGCAGCTGTGTTTCGTTCTTCCTCTCTGATCCTTCTCTTCTCCGAGTTTAGTCCAGTAATCAGTTTGATTATTTTCCTTTGCACTTTAGGCAGGTTCGTTTCCACGAACTCTCCAAAATCTCCTGCTGTGTCTCTCCTTGAAACTGTCCACCAACACCTTTATTGCACAAAGGTGTACCTTTATATAACTTTGGTATGCCTTTGATCTCTGAGTCATCAAAGGTACCCCTGTCAGCCTGTCACCACGGTAACAGCCCTGCCTGCCTGTATCCATGGCAACCTGAATGTTTCTCAACTGCCCCTAACTGCAGCTCTCTCTGTCCCCCTCCTAATGCATTTCTGATGTAAAAACACCCTCTAAACAACTGCTGCTTTTGTCCAAACCGAAGCCTTCAGACAAAAAGTATGGACACAGCCAGAATCACAAGATGTTGCTCTACAACACAGTATATGCGATGTGGACATGTAGCAAACAGCTCCATAGCAATGAATATGGCAGATATCATGCGTAACGATTGATAAAGAAGCAGCCAAATACTACACAGCTGAAGGATGATCAATATGACAGATATAATGCTTAAAGTCTGATAAAGACTACAAATATGGCTGCCAAATGCAGCCAAATGCCATATGGTTGCCAAATATGGTAACAGCTCTGCCTGCCTCATTAAGCTAAATTAATGTTATTTTTTTCAAAAGACTATAGTTTTTCAAATATTAAGCAGTTTCTGTGTGATTTTTAACATGGGAGTCTATGAGAGAGCCCTTCAACCAGGGTCATCTGCCAAATTTCTCTCCTCCTACAAATTTCAAGCTTCACACGTATAGACTTAGCCTGCCTGTGTACGTCATCTCCCCAGTTGTGTTGTTTTAGTATTGGTTGTGTAGTGTTAGCTGTGTTTTTGCCATCGTTCGTTGTTTTCCACACAGGTGTTGGTGTGTTTATAGATGTCTTACTATGGACATATATGTGATGTCACTCCGATGATCTCATCCATGATATGTTACTGTGAAATATGATTGTGCCTGTGCCTGCTCTAAGATGTGTGTGTGTATTCTGAGAAGCTGTGTCTGTTGGATAACAGAGGGTATAAGACCGCAGGCTGGTTGGAGGCTCATGTTTCCAGAACCAGAACCTGAGCCTATAATGTTTGTAGCAGGTTAGTAGCTCTGCACTTGGTCCACATACACCTGGCCGTGGTCATCGTGGTGATAAGGCAGGTGATGGGGGTCTATGTAAGCTCCAACCTGGTCATTGTAGGCGTAGTTCAGCTCCCCCAGGTCATCGGTGGGGGCGTGGTCTCTGCCAGCCAGCAGATCGGTCCGTTTCAGAGCGCGGCCTTCTCCAAATGCACGGTACAGATACACCGCCATGACGAACAGCACCACCTGCAGAGAGGCGGAAACACTCAGTGTGATGGAGCTAGAGTAACATAAGGTTACCATCCAGACTCACTGTATGAGACAGCGTCTAGTGGACACTGGAGGAACTGCAGTTTGTGCTGCTTGGTCTCAGTACCTACCTCAGTACCTCATCTACTAACAGATACAGAGCTGCGCTGATCTTCCTTCTTCTTCACCCTTAATAAATATTTATGTCATATAACCACAAACAGGCAGCCATGTTGATTCAAAACCATCCAATCAGAAGCAGACAGGAAGTGCTGACACGTCAAAGTGATCTGCTGGTGACTCAGTGAAGACACATAAAAACCCTCAGACTGTGACAAAGGTGTGTTTGCACCCTCTGCAGGCAGTGCAGTGTTACTACCTGCAGTAACTGCAGGGCGACGTCCATGGCGATGATGGTCAGGGAGTTCTCCTGCAGCCAATCACTGAACGTCTGACTGCAGCCCTGAAAACCACAAACCCAGCAGCATCATGGGTAAAACATCACATCACACCAGCGATATGAAACACAGCAGGTTTAGAGCCGCCGGCGCCCCCTCAGGAGCGAGCTCGTGCCGCTCCCTTGGCCAATCAGAGTGAGGTTCAGCAGCTCGGAGCACCAGGAAGAGTTGACGCTGCGCTGAAACGAGTGAAAGCAGGAACACGGAAGCACGTCTGGACTCGTCAGGTTCAGGCTCTGGATGTAGGTGTTGCTCAGCCAATCAGCAGCACCGGTTCTGCCACAGCAGCCGCCCTGTGAGTCAGTCACAGTGTCAGTGTGTGTTTTAGTGTGTGTCAGTGTGTGTGTCTGTGTGTCAGTGTGTGCCAGTGTCTGTGTAATAATAGCACAGGGTACCAGCAGGGGGCAGCACTAAGAAACAAAACTGGATTTTATTTCTCACAGTGTTCTTTCAAGAAACCCACCACACATCAGCCGAGGGACACAGGTAAAAAACACCTGACTGAGCCCTGGATGTGGTCGCAGCATTTTCCCACGTGACCTGAATGCAGCATCAGACGTTACGCTGACTCACCGTCAGCAGTAGGAACCTGATCTCACAGGTCGCTGCCACGCTGACCGCCAACACCACCGATCACCAGCAGGCCCACGGACACCACCTGCAGCTCCTCTGCACACACAGAGACACAGAGACAGAGACACACACACAGAGACAGACAGACACACACACACAGTGTCATTGAGCTATGCTAACAGTTCCCCCTTGTTTACAGTCTTTGTGCTAAGCTAGGCTAAAGCAGCGTCCTCTTTGTAAATGTTGGGCTGATCCTTTAAAGCTGCAGTCTTTACCAGAGGGGAGGGAGTTCAGGAAGTTTCCTCTGTCGAACAGGATCCAGATCGCACAGCCGGCCGCACTCAGACCCACAAACTACAGAGGTCAAAGGTCAAGACAAGGCTCTGAGCATCATCACTGTTCAGACTGTGCTTTACTGTTAAAGTGAACATCTATTCCTACTGTTGGCTTCAAAGAGGAAACTACTAAATAAACCAGCTGACATCAGCAATTCAAAACAAACGAAAAGAAACAGAAAAAGAACACATTGAAAATGTATCCGTGATGATCAGAAGGACTCTGACTGATTAATCCAGAGGAATCTTTTCTCAGACCTCCTGGATGAAAAAGGCCTCTGAGCTTATTGAAGGATGTGAAGATGGACTCACCAGAAACACGGTGTTAAAGACTGCCAAGCAGAACTTCAGCAGCTCCACCTTCACCTCCAGCTTCTCCTCCACCTTCATCTCCACAGGCAGCAGACCACGGTCCGTTCAGGTCCCTCCGTCTGACCCTCAGAGGACCGACACTGCAAACGCCTGCGATCAGAGTTCACTTCCTCATTGTCTGTAAACATTAAACTGGTCTCAGAGTCTCCAAGGAGACGCGGCACACACGTCTACCACATAAGGCCATGTTGTAGGACAGGACCTGGACTCTCTGACAGAGGTGTGCCAGAGGAGGACGTGGTCCAAAATAAAGACTATACTGGACTGTCCCTCTCACCCGCTCCACACTGTGCTGACCAGCTACAGGAGCTCGTTCAGCAGCAGACTCCGACTCCCACGATGCACCACTGAGAGACACAGGAAGTCATTCCTGCCCGTCAATCAAACTACTGAACTCTGAACTGTGACAGTCACTCAGACACTGTACATTCATACTGGTACATTCATGTCCTGCTCTTTACTATGTAAAGGTTTTTATACAGTAGTAAATATGTGTCTTCTTCTTTAGATACAACTCAGGGATTTAAATGCTGTCTAGGTATTTAGATTATTATATATTTCTATTTCAAACTTCAATTTATCTTTGATTTCTTTGTCTGTAACAAAAAAGAATTTCCCCTCAGGGATAAATAAAGGAATTCTGATTCTGATACTTGCAGCTATTTGACAATACCAACACGCGGCCACCAGAGGGCACTGATGAAGCCAAATATAGAGAAAAAACATGGAATTCTTTAAAAAGAAGAAGAGACAAATGCACCAAAATGTTGTTCTTAGGAAACTCTCCCAGCAGTATTTATAGGACAGATGTGAATCAGACAACCCACATAAACTGTTTTAAAGTCTGCAGGCCATTTGAATTTGAATATGAACAAAGAAGATTTGACAAAGAGGATGCTACATCTTCCTCCTGTGTTGCACAGAGGGGGAAATATCTGATCTCCAATGCTACACATCTCATTACACATGCACCATGATGACATCATGTGTGGACACTACCATTCAAAAGTTTGGGGTCACCGAGCCACTTCTAGAGCTTCTCTGATCAGCATTACTCAGCTGTGCTAACATCATCTCACAGCACTGTTCTAATCATCAATTAGCCTTTTTAACACAATCGGCTAACACAATGCACCATTAGGACGACGCTTGTGCCAAAATCTGATCGTGTGCGATTAATCGTCAGAAAAATTGTCACCGATTACTATATTTACCACTCATCAATTACTGCAATTAGTGCCTCGTCATGATGATGCATTTTTGTGTGACGTACTCTCCCCTGCAAGTGCACACATGTAAGCCCACAATAATAAATCACAATAATGGCAGAAGGCGGTGGTGTTCAGTTAAATGACGCGGAGCAGGACATTCTAACAGAGGTTCAACGTCTGTCACCATAAGCTGGAGCACGAAGAAAGGCGAAGAAAGCGTGACGAGGTCACAACGCCAGCTACAGCGAGGCCTCCTCCAGCAGATATTGGAAAGAATTCCACTCGGCCGAGAATCCGCGACATGTTTAGTATTATGCTCCTTACAACCAACCTAACGTAACGCAGGTTGATTTGCACAAACACACAGTTACATGTGAAATTGTCCAGTTTGTTTGTTTTTTCTGCTGCTGTTCTACAGTATGAGTGAAAACATGCACTAGTGTGGGACGTATTCCAGCCACAGGTTAGCAGGTCTGTTTGCACAGACATTTTTTTAACCTTAAATAATCACTGATGTGTAATCATTATCAGCTAAATGCCATAAATAATCGTGACTCATTCTTTGGCCAATATCGCCCAAACCTAATTACAACACAGGAGTGATGGCTGCTGGAAGTGCCTCTGTTCACCTTTGTATATATTCCATTAAATAACAATACAATATATATATATATATATATATATATATATATATATATACACAAAAACATACCTGTTAACACTGGTACACTCTGCTCACTCACAGCACCCTGCTGCAGCTCAGCACACACCCGCAGAAAACACACACACAAAATGAACACATGCCACAACCTTCACAACTACATGACCGCACACAGACACATCACAGCATGACCCGCTGCTCTCTAACAGCCCATTTACCACACCGACAGGAAACACCTCGTAGGACCTTCAGGAACAAAACACAACGTCAAAAACAACACACAACACCGTCTCATTAATCACATAAACTACACACACACACAACACCTGCATCCGCACATGCCTGTCGCTCTGGTTGACAGGCAGCAGCCTCAGCTCCTGTCAAACCAACCAAACACTATCAGTTTATAACACATCACAACGTGTCATCACCAACAAACAGGATCACTGGTCCCACTCCAACAGGACCCGTCACAACAACACTACACAACTCCACATCACAATGTTTCTCTTTCCTCCTCTGGTTCTACTTGAAACATGAACAGTATCATTCACTGACATGGACCCATTTGGCCCGTTGCTTGTCTGAACTGACCCGGTGCGTCCAGGTGCCGATGTTGCTCTGTATGACACAGGTGCAGCAACATGCTGACGGGCCTCCCTCACCAGGAACCTCTCTGAGCTCCTCCGGTACCTCTTACTGGAACGCTTCCTAGCTTCTATACAGCTGCTTCTGATGGGTCACAGGCCCAGACAGCAGCTCGGCATAAATCCAGCCTGCAGACACATGCAGACACACAAATGTCTACAACAACACAGCTACATTACACTCACTCACCAACCGCCGACTGTGTTGTACATATGAAATCTCCGCCTTCGTTCACACTGCAAACCTCTGGCTGGCCTTCATCACACAAACACCACTCAACACATTAGCCAGAGACTCTTTTCATCCCATGTGTCACAGCCAGTGGTTAGGCCCTTTGTTTGGAGGAGGTTTGTGACAAAAAAATAATTTTCTCACCAAAAAAGAAATTCAAAATAAGAACTAATCAAATCAAATCACGGCAACAAAACCGGATCTCTCCTCCTGCCTTCCTCCTCCTGCACACACCTCGCCCCGCCTGTCTGCAGGTGTAGAGCTGATTGCCAGGGAGGAGCCATCCATTCATTCTATATAATCCGTACATTCTATCCATAAAAACAATTCAAATCATAATCTAATCAGTAGCAACATAAACTCTGATTGTCAACATATTTACGTCTATTCAAAATTCATCTGGCTCCATGCGTAATGAACACACAGTGACCCGACTCACTGCTTCCCTCTCCACACACACACACAGACAACTGCACACTTCTTCAAAATCTTTATAACTCATCACATGAGCTTCTAAGACCTTTGGACATTTATTAAACAACTACCTAACCTCACAAACTATTTGTGAATGGGAAATATTTAGCAACACAACACACTGACACTGACAAACCATGACCTGAGGGTCAGCTGCTGTGTGTCCTGACACTGGCTGTCGAGCTTCTGTTATCATCACACACAGGGCCTGTGGCATAAACACAACAACAACGACACATTAACTGTGGGACTTCAGGACGACATTTCTACTCAGTTACACAACATACTCAAACCGCACATACCTGCATCACTGCTGATTCACTCTACACTTCATTCAGCTGGATCATCTTCTGCTCCAGGACCTACACAAAAAACACATTCAACTCATTTCCACTATTTTAATATTGCAATTTAAATACTGCTAACAGTGTCAGCTACCTCAAAGCACGTCTAACAGCAACAGTAACATTACAGCAGCTCAGCTATGCTAAAACATGTCCTGTGCTGAGGCCACGTCAGCCTCTACACACTATGTTTAAGGCTGCCTGAAGCTGTACTGCTGCTTTGGTCCGGTCTGTCTGAGGCAGACCATCACACTGTTATGTGACGTGTGGGGTTTTAATAGGACCCAGGCGCAGACAAAAATAATGTTCAACAAAAGGAGCTTTATTCAAAGCTAAATAACAAAAGCAGTCCAGAGGAGCAGGTAAACGAAAGGAGGGCTACTGGAAACAGTGCCAAACAAAAGGTAAAAAGTACAAAATAAACACAAAAGAATAAACCAAACCAAACCTGAGGATGATTGGGGAAACATGAGGAAACACGGAGGAAGAAGAAGGACGAAGAGGTGAATCACGAGGGAGTACACACGAGGAATCACAAGGGAAGAACTGACAAAGACCAAGGGAAGGCACAGGGCTTAAAAAGAGGAGAGACGACACAGGTGAACACAATTAGGGAGGAGTTGATAATCAGGGAGGAGGCTAGAGGAGGAGAGAGGGAAGGACTGAGGAGCAGAGAACAGGAGGGAGGAGGAACAGAAGGAGAGAGGGAAGGACTGAGGAGGAGCAGAGAAAGAGGACAAACACTGAAAACTAAATGACAAAATAAACAATATAATAAAAGACAAGGAGCCAAGACCCTGGCTCATGACAGTACCCCCCCCCCCCCCTCAAGGGACGGCTCCCAGACGTCCCTGAAGGAAAAATACAACAAGAGTCCAAAACTGAGCCGGGAGGGTGGGGGGAGGTCCGGAGGAGGGACCAAAACAAAATTACAAGGCCAGAGTTCAACACAAGGTGACCCAATGGGCAAAAGTTCGGGAAGAAGACAAAGTTCATAAATGGCCAGGGGGCCAAAACAGAGTCAAAAATGGCCAGGGGGCAAAAACAGAGTCAAAAATGGCCAGGGGGCCAAAACAGAGTCAAAAATGGCCAGGGGGCCAAAACAGAGTCAAACTGGCCAGAGGGCCCAAACAGTCAGGGGTTTGGGACCTTCTGGGTCCTGGCAGCTGCCCAACAGAGGCAAGGAAAAGGGCAAAAGGGCCAGTGGGGGCAGAGTCGCGGGCCCTCCAGGGTCCGGTCGGAAGCCCAGCATGGACAGGGGTGAGGACCCTCCGGGGTCCGGGTGGCAGCACAGCAGGGACATGGCTGAGGGCTCTCCGGGGTCCGGGCGGAAGACCACCAGCGATGGAGACGCGGACCCTCCAGGGTCCAGGCGGAAGACCACCAGCGATGGAGACGCGGACCCTCCAGGGTCCGGGCGGAAGACCACCAGCGATGGAGGCGAGACGGACCCACCTGGGTCCAGGCTGAAGACCAGCAAGGACGAGACGACAAACCCTCCTGGGTCCGGGCTGAAGACCAGCGAGGAAGGCGAGACGGACCCTCCTGGGTCCGGGCAGAAGACCAGCGAGGACGAGACGACGGACCCTCCTGGGTCCGGGCTGAAGACCAGCGAGGAAGGTGAGACGGACCCTCCTGGGTCCAGGCAGAAGACCGGCGAAGACGATGGGGCTAACCCACCAGGTTCAGGGCAGACGGTCAGCGGAGATGAGGAGGCTGACCCACCGGACGAGGAGGCTGACCCTCCAGGGTCAGGGCAGAAGGTTGGCGGAGACGAGGCTGCGGACCCTCCAGGGTCCGGGCAGAAGGTCGGCGGAGATGATGAGGCTGACCCACCAGGGTCAGGGCAGAAGGTCGGCGGAGACGATGCTGCGGACCCTCCAGGGTCCAGACAGGAAGCCAGAGCCGAAGACGAAGCAGAAGACCCTCCGGGGTCCAGACAGGAAGCCAGAGACGAAGACGAGGCAGAAGACCCTCCGGGGTCCAGACAGGAGACCAGAGCCGAAGACGAGGCAGGGGACCCTCCGGGGTCCCGACAGGAAGCCAGAGACGAAGACGAGGCTGCGGACCCTCCGGGGTCCGGACAGGAAGCCAGAGACGAAGACGAGGCTGCGGACCCTCCGGGGTCCGGACAGGAAGCCAGAGACGAAGACGAGGCTGCGGACCCTCCGGGGTCCGGACAGGAAGCCAGAGACGAAGACGAGGCTGCGGACCCTCCGGGGTCCGGACAGGAAGCCGAGGCAGAGGACCCTCCGGGGTCCGGACAGGAAGCCAGAGACGAGGACCCTCCGGGGTCCGAACAGGAAACCAGAGCAGGGGACCCTCCAGGGTCCCGACAGGAAACCAGAGCAGGGGACCCTCCCGGGTCAGGGCTGGAAGCCAGAGTTGGGGGTTCCCCAGTGACTGGACCAGTCGCTGGGGCTGAGAGTCTTTCTGGGTCAGGGCGTGGATCCAGATCTGATGACCCTCCAGGGTCAAGGCTGGATGCATCCCCAGCATCCTGACAGGTGACCTCCAGTGTCTCTGCCACCCCTGTCTTGGCAGGAAGTCCTCTGCGGGGGGCACTGGAGGTCTCTGTGGCAGGTGGCGTCGTCTGGAGCCCGCCCTCTGGCCGAGACGGGGGAAGCGACGCCGCCTGGAGCCCTCCCTCTGGCCGAGACGGGGGAAGCGACGCCGTCTGGAGCCCGCCCTCTGACGGAGCGGGGAGGAGCGACGCCGTCTGGAGTCCGCCCTCTGACGGAGCGGGGAGGAGCGACGCCGTCTGGAGTCCGCCCTCTGACGGAGTGGGAAGGAGCGACGACGTCTGGAGTCCGCCCTCTGACGGAGCGGGGAGGAGCGACGTCGTCTGGAGTCCGCCCTCTGGCCGAGACGGGAGGAGCGACGACGTCTGGAGTCCGCCCTCTGACGGAGCGGGGAGGAGCGATGTCCTCAGAAGCCCACCTCCGGGCGGAACCGGAAGTGGTGGCGTCGTCGGGAGCCCGTCTCCGGGCGGAACCGGAAGTGGTGACGTCGTCGGGAGCCCGCCTCCGGGCGGAACCGGAAGTGGTGACGTCGTCGGGAGCCCGCCTCCGGGCGGAACCTGAGGTGATGACATCAACTGAACCCCACCTTCGGAAGGAAACTTGAAGGCCAGCCGAGTCCCTTCGAACAATGGCTCGAATTTAGATAGAAGGGCATAGTCCCATATAAACTCCCAATAATCCAGAAAAAACTGTCTACGCTCCTCTGCCCCCTTCAGGGCAGCAATGAAATCAAATAAAACGTCTGCTGGGTCCATTTTGGTCAGTTCTTCTGTTATGTGACGTGTGGGGTTTTAATAGGACCCAGGCGCAGACAAAAATAATGTTCAACAAAAGGAGCTTTATTCAAAGCTAAATAACAAAAGCAGTCCAGAGGAGCAGGTAAACGAAAGGAGGGCTACTGGAAACAGTGCCAAACAAAAGGTAAAAAGTACAAAATAAACACAAAAGAATAAACCAAACCAAACCTGAGGATGATTGGGGAAACATGAGGAAACACGGAGGAAGAAGAAGGACGAAGAGGTGAATCACGAGGGAGTACACACGGGGGTGCACACGAGGAATCACAAGGGAAGAACTGACAAAGACCAAGGGAAGGCACAGGGCTTAAAAAGAGGAGAGACGACACAGGTGAACACAATTAGGGAGGAGTTGATAATCAGGGAGGAGGCTAGAGGAGGAGAGAGGGAAGGACTGAGGAGCAGAGAACAGGAGGGAGGAGGAACAGAAGGAGAGAGGGAAGGACTGAGGAGGAGCAGAGAAAGAGGACAAACACTGAAAACTAAATGACAAAATAAACAATATAATAAAAGACAAGGAGCCAAGACCCTGGCTCATGACACACACTGATTCTAACATGCACACCAACTGCCTACACTGTAAAAAGCCCTTCAATGGTGTCGTCTGTAGGACTTTATTTTATAAAGTATATTTCTTCCAGTAAGTTCATTACCTTTTCTTTTTGAATTTATTTAAGTTGCACATAAGTAAAAAGTGTCAACGTTTTGGCAGCTTAATATTAAAACAGATTTGACTGAACGTCAATAATAAATTACTTCTACAGAACTCAATGTAATTGTCTATATCCAAAAACGTCAGGACCCGCCCACCCACAGCAGAACAACGGCACCGTTCCTCACTGTCACCTACACCGGAGCAGCGCCATCTGTTGGGGTCTCTGTGGAGTGCCTGAGGGCTACATACAACACGCAGCACATGTAGCTATTTACCTGGCTGAAAGTCAGGATTCATGCAGTAACGTTACGTTTAAAAACAACAACAGACAGAGTGTCGGTCATAGCACTTTGAAGGCAGAGTAATGTCAAAGTAGAGCTAACAGAACATTTACACCGACCGTGGAAGCAGAGATGTTCGGGCTGCTGCAAGTTGACTCTAAAGTAACGTTAGCCTCGGTCAGTGTTCTGTCTCAAGTCACTCAAGTCACAATGTTAGCCTCTGTCCAGCTAGCAAACGCTAGCAGCCCTGCCTCTTGTCCTGGTTCACATATCAGTTAAAAGTGACGCTGGGTTTGTAGTCACTGTCGTCCCTGCATGTTCGCAAAAGATGACAACATCATATATTTCAGCGTGTCTCTCCCTGTGCAGCGTGGCATCATAAAAATGCGTAAATATGTAAAGGCTACGTGTGTGTGTGTGTGTGTGTGAACACTGTTCTCTGTTGCCGATTATTTTTCTGTTTATGTCACAAAGACAAATGGAGACCAGTGTCCAAGAGGAAAATGCAGGTCTGTCTGTGGAGAGCATTGTCCTGAGCATGGATCTGTTGTATGTATACGGAGATTGTACATACACATACTGACTCGTTCTGTTCTATCATTACTCACTGAATTTGACCTGGAAAAATATGGACAATGTCTGCACACGAGGAAGTAGTACTGACCCGCTCAGAGGACAAAGTGGTTCAAAGTAACGACACTCATGTACAATCAAAATCTCTAACTACTGAGCACTAACTGGCAACACGACACACACACCAGGACAAACCATCACCTGATCGACAGCTGCTGTGGCTCCTCACACTGGGGCCAGGGCCGGGGCCAGGGCAAGGGCCAGGGCCGGGGCCTACGGTAAAAACAAAACGAAACATAAACTTTAGGACTTCCAATGCTGTCCCACTACACAACATACAGAAAAAAACATACCTGCAGTCTTGCTTACATTTCCACCATTTCTGTTAGGCTGACACCACTGTGACGCTCCGTCATCTCCTTCTCCTTAGCCTACATAAAAAAACACATTCAGTTTAATTCTATTTCAATTCGACAGCATGTCTCACAATCTCAACTGTCTCAAAGCACTTCACACACCCAGAGCCACAACCCCTGACCAACAGCGACAAGAAACACTCCCTTACATACACATATTTATGTGTATATATATATATATATATATATATATATGTGTGTGTTAAAAACAGTCCATTCCAGTCCACATATTTTACACTCAGGGCCACATTTTACACAATAACTTATTATATACTTATAGATTATTCCCAGCTCATAGAGCCCACGAAAAGAGGAATTGAACAAAATTAGACTACAGTGACCCCTCATAGACCATTATCAAACAATCGGGATGCAAGAACAGAACAGGACAAACAACACAATGCACTTTTATAAAAACATGCAACGCTGCACAAACAAAAACCCACAAAACAGCAAAGCGCATGACCGCAGGCTGTGAAACACTGTTTTCAGCCGTCATTCTGATCATCCACTCAACTCAAAACACCTGCACAGATGTTCCAAGATGTCTTTACATTGCTTCAACATGAGCAAAACTGCAGACATGACAACTGGCCAGAGGACCATCACCGATACCCTCCATCCGCAACGGTTCATAGCTAAGGAGCGCTGTGTCCAAGCTTATAAGCCTGAGCCAACATACAAAGTCAAGCGTGCCTTTCATTCAGGACTCAAGGTGCAAAAGTTTGGAGAAAAAAAGGACAGATTGAATCCAGATTGTGACCTTCATGTTGACGTCCACTGAGTTGATGTGTTCTGTGAACCGTTCCGATTCACGCGTCTTGGCTTTGACCCAGGTATCAACAGGAACTCTTCTCTCCACTTCTTCCATGTACAGATTAGCCACAATTGGAGACATAGGTGATCCCATTGTACTGGAAGCAAGTGCTGTTCAGGCAGAGGTCCGGCAGGTCACGGCTGTGGTCCGGCATGACGTTGGTTCGTTGGTCCAAGAATGGACTATCTAGCTCTTTACCGGAGACCCCCATCTTAAATAGCCGGAAAACATATTCTATCAATATCACTTCCAGTAAGCAGCCCTTTCTCACTATTTGGCTACTAGCCTGGTCTGTGGACTGGACTCCGAATTTGGCCATGTTCGCCGGGGTCCCAAATGATCTCGGCAATTCATGTGGCGCTCACTGCTCCGTGTCCCTCTGTGCTTCAGCCTACCGCCATGGCATTCAGCATTCAACCTTTTCTCAATCTGCCACGGATATACAAGGCCGTCATATTTTGAATGGCTGTCACCTCTCCTCATCTGTAGCGCCTACAAGGATACGCACCCCAGGTCCGTGCGCAGTACGGTTTTCAAATCCTCATTTCGCGTTTGTCAACTCTCTGGTTCATGTCTGTTTTATTTCCTCTCAGTTTCACAGGTTAAAAAAAACAAACAAAAAAAAATCTAATCAGCACGATATGAAAACTCAATAGTCTCTGAACAGAAAGAACTAGAAGGGCTACCGTGTATAAATCCCCTCCGCTCTCGTCTTCTCGTACAAGCCCCATCGGCATAGCCACATGCTTACTCCTGCAGAATGGCTTTATTCCACCTGTCCGCTCCTCGCTCCGGCCCATTTCAGCAATTAGTCTGATTACGCCCGAACCTCTGTCCCCTCTTTATGCCAGCGGATAGCGCTTTAAACTTATCTATTCATGGGCCTGGGAGCCGACTTCTCTGACCGATTTAGATTCCTCCATTCGCCTGTTGCAATGGAATCTTTTCGGCATTTGGGATTTAAAATATATATATTTCACCGTTCGTCTCATTTGCATTAGTACCTGCATCTTCAATCTCGCGTCAAAGCCCTATGCCAGATCCTGCTAAAGAAGCTAGAGTTCCCTCTATGCTCACATGCTGGATGATTTCCTCCTCAGAAATCCCTGTTTAGTCATCTTCGATTGCGCTGCATGGAGCTTACTACCTGACGTGCGTAATTTATAACGCGAGTCGATCCACTATCCATCATGACGATGACGTAGTCTGCATATTAAGTAGCCATGTGCTCGTGTTTACATGTATTAGACAAGCGAGTTCGCTATGCCGTCGTTAATGGGTATTTTGCTACGTTTAAATTCATATGGTTTGACAGGTCAAACGGTTATATATTATTAATTATTAAAATAAATATTAGTTTAAAAAAAAATTATAATAATGTATTCAGTTACTGAATACAGATTACATGCCCTACACGTTACGTGTATACATTACAAATTACGTAACGTCACGTTACATTTCTCAGTCTGAGTAATGTATTCTGAATACTTGGATTACTCACACATTGAATTGCATTTTAAGTGATTGAACGCAGCCATCAGCCCCTGCTGACTACAAAGGACGCGATGTTCCAGATGGAGCCCATCTGTGGGTTTTGGGGGGTTCTTTCCTCCAAGGCCAGTGATTCGCTAGATGCCGGCCTTTAAATTCTCAATTCTGTCTCTTCGGTGCTGCATGCAATCTATCCCTTAGCCGGGCTTGCTTCATTTGGGTTCATCATTGGAAACGCATTTAGTTCAGATAAGGGTGCTCCTGGTGGTTCATACTACCTCACATCAGAACCTTGTCGGCTCACATGCATTTCAATTTCAGGTTATTTCTCAAACCTGCAGTTATACTATTAAAGGCATTCGAAGGCTTCTCCCTCTCCTCTAGAATCTCTGTGGCCTATAACCCTTTCAATTCTCCACTAATTGGTTTCAACCCAGATCAGGTGTATTTCTCCTTCTGTTGATTCTCTCCTGGAATCTCTCTTCGCTTAGCTTTTGGCTTTCTTAGAGTAGGCCTCCCATTCGTTCAGTCCTTCTAGAAGTCACCTTCTCAGAACTAGTAGTCCATCTAACCACTACAGCTGCCGTTACACCCTAAATGCAGTGGTGCATGTTCAGAAGTCATAGCCCGCACTAATTCATCCTTCTGTCCTTTTAAATCCATGAGCGGTTATTTACAGGTTGCCCCAATTTAGATCCTCAAGTCCCTCGGTTATCACAGGAATCTCCCTCTGTCTAGGAACTGGTTCTATGCTCACTTCATACAACCTCTCTTCAGATCCCCATTATCCCCTAATCATTATTAGGGTCATTCCTTTAGAATAGGTGCAACTACTTCAGCAGCAACTCAGTGGCTCCGGTTCATGCAAGGCCATTTAGCTATGCTATCGCAGCAGTAGGTGCTTTCATGCAGGCCATATAACTAATGCTATCATAGCCATTGGGGTTTGTTTCACGCAAGGCCATTTAACCAATGAATTCCTGCTAATGGCACGCTCAGTCATCTTCTCTCTACACATTCATCTTCAGGCCCACCTGGCCTAGCTGGTAGAATTGTTAATCATATTATTTTGTGATTTCATCATTATGTGAGTTTTCATCATATTACTGGTGGTGGTGTAATGCTCGAATCATGTATGTTATCTCCATGCCCTCCTTTTCTCTATCCTCTCAGCTTTCCCTCAAGCTTTATAATTAATGTACTGTCAGCCAGCGGGCTTCGTTTCATTCAAAGCATTATCCGTGCATCTCAGCCAGCGGGCTTCATTCTGTCAGCTCAAGGTATCTCCTGCATCTCTGCAACCACTTAGTCGATGATCTTCGCTTCCTGTATTCTCCAAAACACCGAACATGTGCTTGTATCTCAGAAAACTCCGTCCCTGGTGAGTTTCACCTATTACCGCTGTATCGTCAATTCATGTCTGCTAACTTCATTCTCACGGCATTCCCTAGGCCTCATATTAATGCACCTTCTACTGGCGGGCTTCATTCACACAAGGCCTTAAATCAATGCATTCATAGCCAGTGGGCTTCGGATCTTACAAGGCCATTTAGCTATGCTTTCACAACAGCGAGTTTTATTTCAGACAGGTCACTTAATCAATGCCATCATGCCAGCGGGCTTAATTCATACTAGGCAATATATCTAAGATATTCCTGCCAACGAGCACGCTCCGTCATATCTCACCACTCGTTCACTTTCAGGCCCTTCTGGCCTAGCTGATATGCTTATTAATCATATTATTGGGGTGATTCCGTTATGTAAGTTTTCATCACTTACTGGTGGTGGTGCAAATCTTGAACCATGCTTAATTTCTGATTAGGCTGTATAAACAACACAATTTCAGCCCGTGGGCTTCGTTTTAGGCTTCATTTTAACACAATCTCAGCCGTTGGGCTTTGTTTAAACAAATTCCCTTTTCCCTGCTTTCCCATGCTTCCTTAGCTTGAGCACATGCTCGCTAAACTCTCTCCATGTTTTCATCAGCTCGAGCTCACGCTCGCTAAACTCTTCTACGCCTTCCTCGACTTCCTAAACCCTCCTCTTCCTATGCTGTCCCTAGCTTAATCCCTAACTCGCTAAGCTCTGTTTCTCCTTCCCCCTCTCAAGACATCAAGTCCGTAGATTGCTGTCACGTTATGCATTCTTTTTAACAATTGTCTTTCATTTTACATGATTTCTACCTAGAGCCCAGATATGTAAGTATTGACCTCAATTCTCGTCTCTGTTTTGGGGGGATCTTATGATCCAGCAGCCTCTCCTCTTGCGTTTTCCCCCTTTCCGGATGTGGTCTTCACAATGGGGTCTAGGACGGCAATGAACTTTGTACTTAATAAATCTTTCTCATTCAGTTCGCTGAGTCTCTCATGATTGAAATGCACTGGTCTCGAGTCAGAGAGCAACACAGCTTTCGCTTTATCTGCACGATGAGCACAAGACCAAAATGGTTGCCTTTTTGATGGACATTACGTCACATCTTAATGAGCTTCATTTAAAGCTGCAGTCGGTGTTCGCTCTTTCAAAAGGAAGCTGGGCCTTTTCAGAGAAAATCTTCAGGGAGAATGTGAACACTTCCCAAAACTACAAGCTGATTGGAAACTTCACAAAAAAGTTCAACACTTTCTGCCTCTGGCAGCTGCTCCTCCTCCTAATCCAGAATCCTTTCCTCATCGGACAAGTCCAAGAATTTTCACCAGAGCTGGCTCAGACGTTCAAGTGGACACATGCAGGACACCTACAGCTTCAACTCATTCATCTGCAAGGAAATACTGCATTAAGAGAGCGTTTTGAGGCAACTGACCCTGCTTCTGGCTACAGTCTGTTCCCTGGTTCCACCAGTACACCAAAGAAGCCCCAATACTACTCAGACTTAAGTTAACTTTAGGAACTTTGGATTAGGATTGGCCTATAATTGCTACATGCCTCTGTACAGACAAGCATACACACTCCAAACAAACAACATTTGTACAATTATCAATGCTACTTTCATGCACAACACGTGCAGTGTCCAGCTTATCTGACGTACTTCTACCACATGACGGCATTCCTGCAAGGCTACAGTGGCAAACTGAGTACATACAAACTAGCCTACAACACCCTTACACTGAGAAGAACCAATTCATCTGGCAAAGTAAAGCTGGATCCATACTCCGCGAGACAAAGAGCGGAGAACGCGCTCCACGGGTGGTAAGAGATACAAAAAAAAGGTCTTTTCCGCACTGAGGTACCATACTCCGCGAGACGCGTGTGTGCAGAACTCCTCATACGGCCCGCCCACTAAACTATAAGGAAAGACTTTACTGAGTTTTTTAACACACCACAAGGACTTGTGCCATGGCAAGAGGGCATTATACAGAGAGGGTGCCTGCAACAGCGTGAGATGTCCGGCGATGAGTTGTGAAAATGCGACATTAAAAGTAACAATAGCAAAGATTCAGTGTTTGTGCCTTTATGACCACATTTGCACATCTACTGTGTTCCAATGTGCCTGCGATACTTCAAACTGTCCGGTGATGAGCTGTGAAGATGCGACATTAAAAGTAACAATAGCAAAGATATACAGACATTGTTAACGAGCCTATTATGCCCGGGTATGTAGGAGTATATAGAATGGTAATAACAGTCACCATCTGGTATGTGTGAACGGCTGTCTGGAGTTATTGGTGACAAATCACCCTGACTTGCCTTTCTTTCTTTCTTTTATTGCTCATCATGCAAACCAGTATGGTCTTATCTAAATCTGTTGAATCAGCGCTGTTTATACACCTACCTATATACCTGGAGAGGCTCTTGCGCTTCTCCACTTTCATCACGCCCACAATAAATTCCGACCAATCACAGCATGGTTGCCGCACAGCCTTGAAAGACAAAGTTCGGCCCGGACCCTGTGCACAGGAGTGCGGATCAGCGGGCGGTCAGAGACAAAAAATGACGTCATTTTGTGGGCGTAACGTCTGCAGGGGGGAAAAATGTCTTTGTCTCGCGGAGTATGGATCCAGCTTCAAGCACAACAATATGTCTTGCAGGAAGACGCTTCATCGCATAGTGAGAGCAGCTGAGAGGATCACCGGCGTCCCTCTCCCCTCCCTCCAAGACCTCTACGACAGCCGTCTCACCCGAAAGGCTCTCCGCATCACAGGAGACCCCACCCACCCTTCACACCGCTTCTTCAGTCTGCTGCCATCAGGAAAGAGACTGCGCAGCCTCCGGGCCAGGACCAGCAGACTGAGGGACAGCTTCATCCACCAGGCTGTCAGGAAGCTGAACTCTGTCCCTGCTGCGCCCCACTTTCTCCCCCTTCCCTGATACAACTCTGAAAACTTTCCTTTCACATCACCCAAAAACACTCCATCTTCTACACTGCAGAGAACGCTAGCATGCCGGTTCAGCCTACAGCGCTCGACGACCAAGAGACCAAGAGAGTGTGAAGGTTTCTTCATATTAAAAGGGACTTTCTATCTGGGGGTGAGGCTCTGGGTTTCTTTAAAACAATTTCAGACAACTTTTCATGCACAACATGCTACACAAATAACATTCTACATGATTACATCAATGCCACTAATGCCATTACCTCAATAAAACCAATAATAGCGTCAACAACCTTTACCGGAACCCCTCCTGCTGACGGGAAGCCAGGACAACTCTAGCCGTCTCACAGGTCCAGACTGCAGTTCTGCATCAACATCCGACGTCACGCGGGCCTGCGGACACAGTAAAACAAAATCAGCTTCAGCGTCGTACCTCTTTGGAATAACATCTTTCAAAGGATTCACCAAGTGTTCGGCTTTCTATGGCAGGCAATACATCATGTAATTAACTGGTGAATACGCAATGCATTTCAAACATTTACCATTTTGGAGACGTCAGCATGGCTTGACTGCACCCAGTGACATGACTGTTATGACGAGCAATGGCATAGATTTTTTCAAATACAGATTGTATGTAGAGAAGATTGAAGCAAGGCGTCTGGACTTGTAGAGTTTTCTAGAAGACGTTTCGCTGCTCATCCAAGCAGCTTCATCAGTTCTAACTGTTTGGTGGGGAAACATGGTTTATATGTGGTTACAGACCTGTGTGGGTGGGTCTGGGTAAAACTTAAAAAACTTAAAAACAATAGCACTAAATGTTTCCATACTTACCTGTGATGTTCTGGCTGACTGGGCCAGGTGTGTCTAACGACTGGCTAACAACTATGAAACTGCCGGAGGGGGACTGGTTGACAGCCCTTTGTTCTTACTGTGAGCATGTTTCCCCACCAAACAGTTAGAACTGATGAAGCTGCTTGGATGAGCAGCGAAACGTCTTCTAGAAAACTCTACAAGTCCAGACGCCTTGCTTCAATCTTCTCTACGTATGATGACCTGGATGACTGAGAATCTTCATCAACAGATTGTATGTAATGACTGTAACTTCATGGCATGATTCACACGCTCAAACTGTGTGTACAACCTTTAATGACACATCTTGCTTGTACTTTTTAAAGCCACCTTATCACTCAACTGTAAACAAACACACAACATTGTGTGGGACAATTTATTGACTACAATACCAAGGCTTTGACATTAAGGGGAAACCAGGGCACTGTTTGGCAGGACACAACCGCCCACTCCAGAAGCTCCAGTACCTGTGTAAAACACACTAAAGTATAACACATGCAATCGTTTAAACACCAAATCTGTCTTTATCAAAGCACATTCTGATGTTCCAAACTCACAAATATGAGCAAACCACAAAAACTTCCATCAATCACTTTTATTCAGTAATTTCACAACATGGCATTGATAAAAATAAACAAAAGGTAACAGGCTGGAACACAGCGAGGCCGGCGAGTGACGTCACCGGACCATCTGGAAGACAAGAGACAAACTGTCAGTGTCAGGAATCACCACCTCAACATACACTGCATTTAAAAATACACTTCGCTTGCCAGCTCCACTTACCATTCCTTGTTAACGGCATGCCCCAATTGTCGATCACATCTCGCTCATTTCTGCAAAGGCAAATTCTGGACACGGCTGTATTGACTGAAACGGATCCATTACAAAAAGCACGTTTGGGTTTGTGGTGACGCAAGTCTGGCCAAAACTATCCAGGTCAAGACCACCCCTCTGGTAAAGAAGACCATTATTAAACAAGGTTAACATGACAATGACAAACGGGATTAAATGGTTAGGGTTAGCAAATTAGGAATACACATTTATTGACAAAAAACAAGCAGGTCAACTTTTGTCCCCCAGCTCAGATTCTGGTCTTTGCTCCACCCCCCACCACCCCAGTGTTAGGTGGAGTTGGGGTGGCAGTGGGTACCTGACAGATAAGCAACAGAAACAAAGAGAAAAAGCACAGGTTTCTAGAATGACGTGACCATGCGATGCAATGACGCCACAAAACGCAAGGGGTGGGACCAGAAAAGGATTTTTGTCCTTTTCAAGCATCATTGGTCCCCATCATTGGTATAAAGGGACCGTTCTGAAAGTGCTGAGATTCCAAAAAACCAGCACCCCAGCACATTTGAATATCATGTTGGTCACAGAACCCGTACTTGCATTTCCACAATTCCCTTGTGCAAGTACTTGATTGAAACATTGCTGTGACACCTTCATTGTTGTTTTGAAATTATTTCCCAGTTGTCCACAGCTTTGATTCGGGTTTGGATGCATTTGCTGATAGCATTGCTCGTTTGTAGTTGCAACTGCGTTTTCCATCTTGCTCTTTACTTTAGCAGTCATGTGCTGCTCTGTTCCAACACCGTGTTTGAGTATGTTTATTTCATTTGTCCACAATGTCTCCCTGCTGTCACCGTTTCCACACAATGGTTACATTGAGAAATCCTTGGTGCCTGTTGTGCGACACATTTGGCATTCCTTGCTCCTTTTTTGGTTGTTTTTTGGTTGGTTGGTTGCTCTCAGTCCCAGTCAAGTCACCCAAACCACACCTCAACCACCACAAAACTAATCAACTAATCCACAAGCTCAACTCCAACTAACAACATGCCGGCATTCTAGGATCTAAGCTACAATATCCACAACCTTGACCCTACATTGCACAACACAATACCACCCACACCCTCAGTCAGTCAAACAGTCAGGGCACGTTGGTGCACGCCGAATCCATCCAGAGCCAAATTCCTGGTGAGATTTCCAACACAGAGAGTCAATAACAATCCTGTCCATCGGGGTTCTGGAGACAGGGCAAAACACTGTTTGAGTGTTCGGCCAAACCTAAAACGAGTCCTTTGACATTTCAAAAAAAAAAAAAACAAAACGGAAAAACACACAAGTTAAATACCTACAGTTTCACAATGTTTTACAGTACCTCCACATCTGCAATAGACTGTTGGTGTGGTCTGAGAGAGAACACTAAAACAATTACTGTACACCACGCTGACAGGCAGAGGCGATGATGCGCAGATGCTTCGGGGTGCTCTTCATCTGTGGAGGAGAGGACAGACCATATTAACACAGTAACCTTCCTTTGGTTAATTGCCATTGGTGACAATCTGTGACGCGGAGTTCATCGCACCTGGTTGAACTGCAGAAGCCACCGACTCCTTCAGCATTTCTTCAAGGCCTACAGGGGATAAAATGGTCACAAAGCAAATATTGTAAGTATATTACTCAGGTAGGATGCATTACCATGACTTGCAGACTTAATACCTACACATCCAGGCTTCTAAAGTCACACAGCAGCACCCATCTTCACGGGTAGGATGTACTACGATGAGTTGCAGACACATCACCTCACCGGCAGAAATCCAGCCTTCAGTGTGATGAATCGGTGGTCCTGTGAAGAAAAAAGTGGTAAGGAATAATGTTCACTGAAAGAACGTGTTAACATAGCTTGCAAACACACTACCTTACTCGCAGAAATCCAGCCTTCGAGGCGACAAATCAGTGGTCCTGCGAAGCCAAAAAAAAAACACAGCAGCATGGTGAGTGTCTTCACTGGCAGGATGTGTGAACAGGTTGCAGACATATTACCTCACTTGCAGACATCCAGGTGTCCACTCAGCGGTTCTGCCGAACAACAAAAATCAGAGTGGTAAGCAAGCGTCTTCACTGGAAGGATGTGTTAACATGAGTTGCAAATATACTACCATACTCGCAGGAATTCCACCTCTCAGATGACGAATCAGTGGTCCTGTGCAGCTAAAAACATAATAAAACACAGTGGTAAGCAGGCATCTTCACAGAAAGCATGTGTTATGATGACTTGCAAACACACTACCTTGCTCGCAGGAATCCAGCCTTCCAGGTGACGAATCTCTGCTCCTGCAAAGCAAAAAAAACACAGCAGCATGGTAAGTGTCTTCACTGGCAGGATGTATTCAGTTGCAGACATATTACCTCACTTGCAGACATCCAGGTGTCCACTCAGCGGGTCTGTGGAACAATAACGTCAGAGTGGTAAGCAAGCGTCTTCACTGGAAGCATGTGTAGAGAACAGTTGCAGACACATTACCTTTCTCGCAGAAATCCGGCCTTCCAGGTGACAACATCAGCGGTTCTGTGAACATGAAAACAGCCATGAACGCACACATATTTCCTCCAACAACCCACTGTTCTGTTAAAGCCCTCCAGTGCTCAGACAGGAACCTCCAAAAAGCCCATGATAAAAAGCACCCGTAGTGGCTGTGCTACCTAGCTGCCTACATCAAAGTGAAAAGTGACCCTACGCTTTCGGCTACCAGCTCGTCCTAAGTTTGAATTAGACTTTCTTTATGCGCTCTACAGCTACACCTTTTTTTAGGAAGCATAGTTTGTTCTAAGAATTTACCTTTGTACGCTACAACTACTTGACATATTTTACAGTTAAAGGGAACACTGACACTTCACCTCTCCTTTAACATATTCTAGTTCATTTGCTGCCTGGTTCACACACCGACACTTTAATCCATCTCACTTATATTAACTACTCTTATTGTTGATGATGAAGATTCTCAAAATTAACCTAAACACCTTTTTTTGTTACGCTCTGTTAAAACACTAATGACGCACGTGCTACTTAACGAACCTCGTTTTGCCACTATTAAAGGTGATATACGCAACATATAAACTTCACTTTTAGGACGCCAGGTTTGGGCCATTAATTCTAGCCTCTACACTACTGCTTTGACTAGTTTGCCTGGTATCCTGTCCTATTTATTACTACACCAAACAACTACTCTGGGCATTCTACACCAAACAACTCCCCAAGACCGACAACTAGCCCATCGTCAACAACCCACCTACAACCATCACAACAAACCAAATGCCCAGCACCAAGAGCTCCTACAACCACTAGCTACCAGCTAACATAACGTCTGAATCCCTAATGTTACTTATAATAACTACTAACTCTCTCCTACCCTACTTAGCCATTAAAGTTATATACATTATAAATTTGATCTACTAGTAAATAAGGTCTAGGCCATGTTCTCCTGACGTCCTTTTCTTACTGTGCTGCTAGCACGTGGTAACGAAGCACAGACTTTAAACGCCTACTTAATTACTTCACATTTTATTGGATTTTTGGCTAGATAACGACAAGTGTTTAGCAAAACTACAGCTAAATTCTCTCAGTCCTATCATCCTCTATTATTACTTGTGTTTGATTATTCTGCCCTACACTGTCCTATTTTATATGCTTCCCATCACAACACCTAATGGTTTCATTTAACTCCTTCCTCTCCTACACTGTCCTAGTTTATATGCTTCCCATCACAACACCTAATGGTTTAATTTAACTCCTACCTCTCCTACACTATCATTCGTTTGCTTATTCTGCCCTACATTGTCCTATTTCCAAGCCAACACCTCCCAAAGCTCCTACAACAGTTCAGGAGCACCCGTCCTGCAGACGTATTGAACGTCTGTCTCCCCATCTCCTCAGAAATAGACTTCCAGTTTCCACAACAATTGCTGATTGATTGGAACATTGCTGTGACGCTGCTCGTCGTCATGTTGACGTGGCACACACTGAGTGTATGATCCAGAAGGTTTGTCCAGGTTCTGACACAGTTGATGAAAGCATTGATCATTTCTTCTTGTTGTCTTCAACTCTTCAGAGATCCTCACAATGCTTCTTCCATTTAAAGGAGTCATGAGCTGTTCCATTCACTGCAAAGTTGATTTATTTCTTTTCTTATTTTCTGTCCACGTCGTGTCCTTTGCTGTCAACATTTTTATGTCATTGCTTCAAAACTAGTCAAGGCACCCCTTTGGGTGTTGCCTATTCACAGTCAACAAAAAAAATCTCCATCAATCAAACCCAATCCACATAACCACCAATACCACAGCAGCACATGGTAAGACACAAAAACAAACCCACAACACAGAACCACCACAACAACAACAACAACACTAACCAGATGCCGGCATCCACACACCCCCTAAACAACAACCACAACCTCCTACACACCTGTCGTCACTAAACACTAATTTAATCTTACTTAATCCTACCTTAACGCTCTACTACTAATTTTATATTATAAATATAAATCTATATATTATAGTTATTATTGTTAGCGACCCTGACTAGCCACTCTATTTAAACATCTATTTTATTATTAAGCCTATTTTAGTTGTCTACTGACATAATCCTAACATTTAGGTTAACCTAATTTCTTTGTCGCACCTTTCCACTAAGAACACTACATTTATTTAATTTATTAATGCAACAACTATGTTAATTTATTTAATTATACAATGAATAATATAATTTTTATCACTACACTAGTGGTAGCCTGCGTGAGGGAAGAAAATATGAGGTGAAAAAAAACCATGCCATACAGAGATAACAAGAAAACCGATAACCTGACACAGCAGCACATGAAGACGTCTCCTCAGACCACAGGCGGGGCCTGGCTGGTGGATGACCAGGTGCAGGCAGAGGCACTGGAGGCGCTGGTGCTGTTATGTGGTCGTCAGCTGAGGAGGACAAGATGGACCATGTTTAACAACAAATATAACACATGATCTGCAATGCAGAGTTAAAACACTGCAGACATGAGGGCAACACGAGCAAAACTAAACGCTGATGGTGCAGATGTTGCTGCAGGCCTCATGAGTAGTCGCAGTTGAGGACCAGGCCAACACGCCTGACGTTGCCACTGTTCCTCCTCGCAAGATGCTACTTTTGTCTGAGCGCTAATCATCTGCCAAAGAACATGCTTTATCTGCCAGGCAGGCCATGCTGCAGTCAGGGACCTCTTCACAGGACAGCAGCTGGACAAACAGCAGAGTCTTCAGGTTGGTGTGTCCTACCATCAGCAGTGAAGCAGCCAGGAAACATCCACTCACCTTGTCGAGTTCAATCCACTGCAACGTCTCCCAGAAAGCACCAAGGAAGGCCTTCAAGGCCTGAAGAGGGAAAATCAGACGTGATGACACAATTTACAACTAAATTCAACTTTAAAAAAACACACTTCATGATCCTTGACTGTAAACTGAAGCAGACAGCGCTCGTCCTCAGACAGCCTGGATCCTCTGCAGTCTGTGCATTGCTCCTGAGCGCCATGTGCTCTGATTATCACTGCTTTCAGCTGTGTCTCTGGAAGCGGCGCATTTCTCCTGTTCACCACTAGATGGAGACAAACTTTGTTAGTTTGGAAGCATTGACTTCACACTGATATTTATGAAGCGTTGACTTCACACTGATATTTATGAAGCGTTTGAATTTAACACTTATTGTTGAACACAGACAATAATGCTTCCCTTTTATCTCAGCGACTCTGTAATGAAGTCCAGATTATCTGCAGCCATTCACAGGGTGGAAGCACCTGCTCTGGCTTCTAAAGACAAAACAACATTCATCAACTTGTGTCTTCATCTTCACTGTAAACTCAAACAAGCCAACAGCACCTGCTGCAGCTCCTTGCTGTGCGCCATGTGCCCACCGCTGCCTCTGCTTCCAGGCCTTTCTGTGGAACCAGGCCTTCTCTCTTCTCCTTTGGTCGAACCAGGGCCCTTTCTCTAATCTGTCGGTGGATGTTACACCAGAGCTGGCGGTGACGTGCAGTGATACTGGCTAGCTGCCGTTACACCAGCAGTAAATTAGACCAAGCAGCTGAACTTCCACACCTGCTTCAGGTTGTCTCCAAAATGGCGCCGACATGCAGCCAACTTATCACTTCCTGAGAACTTCTTCTTCTTCTGTTTAACGGCGAGTGACAACCAACGTTTGAGGTGCATTACCGCCACCTACTGTCCTTCTCACCGTTCCTTTAAACATGAAAACCCGAAAACCTCCTAAACACTGACTGTGTTTTATTTATTTATTTAGTCAAATGTCCACAGGATGTTTTTGTTTGGCTTCATCAATCACACTATTAATTTTTATACATATAAACTAGGGGTGGGACGGTTCAGGAAAAAAATCCGAACCGTTTGGTACACGTGTTTCGGTTCTGGGCGCGTGTTCTGTTCGGTTCTCTCACTACATTTGGCGGCTTTCCAAACTTTTTTTAATCTAAACCAACTACTGACTCTCTCTGGTGACGTTTGGAGACTGACGTGAAATCATTCTGCGGTCAGCTCCTGTCCTCGACCAGCAGCAGCCATGAGCTCCTCCGCCGCCTCAAAACACTCACAGCCGGTCACTCTGTAGCTTCACGCAGCAGGTTCAGCTGCAGGCGGAGCAGACCCACAGACCCACAGACCCAGAGACCCACAGACCCACAGACCCACAGACCCAGAGACCCACAGACCCAGAGACCCAGAGACCCACAGACCCAGAGACCCACAGACCCACAGACCCAGAGACCCAGAGACCCACAGACCCACAGACTCACAGACCCAGAGACCCACAGACCCAGAGACCCACAAACTCACAGACTCACAGACCCACAGACCCACAGACCCAGAGACTCACAGACTCACAGACCCAGAGACCCACAGACCCACAGACTCACAGACCCAGAGACCCACAGACCCAGAGACCCACAGACCCAGAGACCCACAGACTCACAGACCCAGAGACCCACAGACCCACAGACTCACAGACCCAGAGACACACAGACCCACAGACCCACAGACCCAGAGACCCACAGACCCAGAGACTCACAGACCCACAGACCCAGAGACTCACAGACCCAGAGACCCACAGACCCAGAGACTCACAGACCCAGAGACCCACAGACCCACAGACCCACAGCAGTCTGCATCCAACCGTGCGCAAAGCTGCCGCTGGTCCCGTCACTGCTTACAGAGCGGGATGTAAATAATATATTTCAATGGCAAAAATAAAAATAAAACCACGGACATCAGCACCTTTAGCTTAGCCTAGCGTGGTCATAGAGTTCAGGCTATCCAACTAGCATGTAATGAGCAACAGTGGACAAAGCAACACACGCTCTGTCCGACGGTGTGTGTCTGTGTGTGTTTGTCTGCGCATGTGTCTGTGTGTGTCTGTGTGTGTACACGTCATGCTGCCGTGCAAATAAGATCAATAACATGAGCTGTTGAGTTTGTTTAATAAAGAACCAGATGCAGACCTGTTCTATAGGAAAGGTTCTTAAATGGCTTCTGTTAGGATCTGGTGCTATATAGAAATGAAAAAGAAAAGAAATGACCTGATATAATGATGGAAACACTGAACTGATTCTTAAATATGGTGAATGTTGGATAATCGGGATGTATTTTAGGCTCATCTGGTATTTAAAGTAGAAAAAACCTCAACAATGTGAACCGTGACCTCAGAACCGTGATACGAACCAAATCGTGGATTTAGTGAACCGTTCCATCCCTAATATAAACAATACATAAAGACAGAGCTGTGGTCATTCCCCACACTGACCAGTAGAAGCCGATAGTTTCTTACGACTGAGAACAAGAGCAGACATGAACATTATTTTCGTAGTCTTTAGGTTTGAACTATTTGATTTTTATTAGGGCATCAGGTAGTCCTGCAAACAGCAGACGTAGCTCCGTTCACACACAGTAGCTGTTTGTGGACTCGTATTCCAGCTAGCCGGCTAGTCGCTACTTACTGCACCAATCCAGGAATCCAGGATAGGTTCTTCAGACAGTACTTCTATCAGAATCAGAACCCGAATCAGAATTCCTTTATTTATCCCCGGGGAGAAATTCTTTCTGTTACAGACAAATAGAAGTCAAAGATAAATTGAGGTACAGAGAGGGATGTAGAGAAGATTGAAGCAAGGCGTCTGGACTTGTAGAGTTTTCTAGAAGACGTTTCGCTGCTCATCCAAGCAGCTTCATCAGTTCTAACTGTTTGGTGGGGAAACATGGTTTATATGTGGTTACAGACCTCACTGGGTGGGTCTGGGTAAAACTTTAAAAAACTTACAAACAATAGCACTAAATGTTTCCATACTTACCTGTGATGTTCTGGCTGACTGGGCCAGGTGTGTCTAACGACACACATTTAGTGCTATTGTTTTTAAAGTTTTACCCAGACCCACCCACTGAGGTCTGTGACCACATATAAACCATGTTTCCCCACCAAACAGTTAGAACTGATGAAGCTGCTTGGATGAGCAGCGAAACGTCTTCTAGAAAACTCTACAAGTCCAGACGTCTTGCTTCAATCTTCTCTACGTATGATGACCTGGATGACTGAGAATCTTCTTCAACATACAGAGAGGGATAATGTTCTGCTCAGAGAACCATGATGCAAATGTTACACAATGAGTTAAAAACAAAGAATTTCCTGTTGATTTTGTTTGATTTACTCTGTGATTCACTCTTGGCAGGCGGGCCAAAAAGAACACATTTTAAGATAGAAGCCGCGGGCCATAGAAAATCCGACCACGGGCTGCAGTTGGCCCGCAGGCCGTAGTTTGGACACCCCTGATTTAGGCAAACTGGCTGCCCTGGAACGCCTCTCATATAAATATTGGACAGAACAGACAGTTTCCATCTGAAATGGGACGCCTGTCTTATTAGGATATGCGGGACTATTCAGCTCTCTATGGCCCCCTCTCCATTATTCATCATTATTGGGTTTTAGGGTGGTAAGACCAGCCTCTTTCTGCTAAACTTGATCCTCTCACTGGGTGACCCTTAGGTTAGTTGTTTGTATTGTGTTTGTTATTTGCTTGTTGTTTTTCAATCTTGTCACATGTTTACCCTTTAAGGGTTGTGTATCTCATTTTGTATCTCTTGATTTTTGTTATGCCAAAAATTGTAATAAAATTCTAATTATATAAAAAAAGAATGTTAAGCATACATCAAAGGTTACATATAAATAAAGAACCTAATGAGGGCCTCTTACCCTCCCTTTGTGAATATGTACCACCAGGATTCAGTCTTCTGGATGTTTGAGTCCTCAGTCTCATTGGAATGACGCCAAGGTTTCGCACAGATGACAGAAAATAGTGAGCAATCACACTTAGGTCAATATTTGTTGGTCCACAGCCAAGCAGGACAGTACTTTATGTCGATAAAGAGCCAAACTCTATGTTGTTTATCATATCCATCCGCGTATCCCAGAGAGTAGTAAGTTATTCTTATAAACCTTCTGCATGCTCTCCTGTTGCACAATCAAGGGTTGAAATCATCACATAATCAATGATCCATCTTCACTCACAGGTTTTTATTGCTGTCCATCTGGGGTCCCCATGAAGTCCAAACACAACAACTCCAACAGTCCACTCACATTATCACTTCAGCGTTCCCCGGAGTTAGGACATTCTGTTTCCAGTAGATTTTGGAACTTGTAAAAGTGTTTCGCCACCTGTAAATGTGTTGTTTTGCATCGTGTTAATTTGTTTTCTGAAATGTAAATTTGTTTCGGTACATGTAAATGTGTTTTGGCAATGTAATTTTGTTTTATATGTAAAAATGTTTCTGCTCCTCCTCTCTGAACCTCCTCCTGAAGTACTCCTCCATCTGTGGGTCGGTGAACCCTCTCTCTCCACAGTGTCTGCTGGACCCCAAGAGACAGAAGAGTCCTCACAGAGACACACGGAAGACGTTGGACTCCCCTTCAAACAGACAAAAACAAGCTGCACAGAAGATGCTGCTGAAAGTGAAAACAGACCGCAGCACCAACACCAGTTTGCTCGGGATGGGGACTTGTTCCAAAAGCTGATTGGTTAGATCAGGAGACAACAGGAGCAGCAGGAACAGAAACACAGACTCTTATTGTGAAACTGTCAGTGCTGCTTTATTTTGTATATGTGACACGTGGAATTGGCTGATTCTAAACAGGCAGCTTGGTTGGTTTAATGGTTGTCATGAAAAATCAGGCAGCAGACAAACTCATGAGACATGAGGGGGTGGGGCGGAGTTGGATCAGGCGGCGCTGGACACGGCCAGTTTCTTCAGGTGGTCCATAAAGACCTGCAGGCTGACGTCATCCGTCAGAATGGGAGCTCCGGACTCCTGCAGAGGGTATGACTCATGTCAGGCCTATGTCTGATTGGTGGGTGTTTAATGAGAAGTAAGGTGGGGGTCTTACCTGTCCCCAGGCATACATGTTGTTGTGGGTCTGGGAGGGGTTAACTTTGGAGAGCAGGAAGCGAGCCTGAAAACAGAATCTGATCTGAGCCGAGTGTGTCTGAACAGGTGTGTGTTTATGGATGTACACAGTGAGTGTGGCGCCCCCACCTGGCTGCCTCCGTGCTCCGTGTCGATGTATCTGGGCATGGGGAAGCGCGTGTGCAGCAGCTCCTGAGCATCATCCACTGGCGCCTGCAGGAGGTGTTTGAAGTTTTCGTACTCGGGCATGTCCTGATAGCCGGCCTTCCTCCACTGAGCTACTGTCTGACACACACACCACACACACACCATATTATAACTACATTGATTATGTTTATACAGATTAATAACAGCTCTAATAAACAGTGATCTAATTAAACATCTGTGTGTGTGAACACAGCCTCGTACTGCGTGCTGATTGGCTGTGATGTCATACATGTAGCAGCAAGTACCTCTCCGTGGTAGATGAGGATCTGGAAGAACGTGTCCATCAGCAGGATTCGATCTGGAAGGATGCTGCTGCTGTCCAGCAGAACAGGCTGTAACACACACACACAAACACACAGTGATCATTCAATTAATTAATATCCCTGACTTTCTGGTTTTCATAAGGTGTGTGTCTGTGTCTGGTGTCTGTCCAGGTGTGTGTATAGGTGTGTGTCTCTGTGTGTGGGTGTATGTACCTCCGGTGGCCCGTTGAAAGAGTAGGCGTACAGCACCGGTTGGATCATGATGAGCGCCTGGGTCAGGTCCTGTCTGTTGAACTGGTGTCTGTAATATGAGCTTTCGTCTGGACTGTTGTTGAAGACCTGCAGGAACGGCGAGCGCCGCAGGTGGAACATGAACTGCAGACGGAACACACAGGTGAGACTTCAGTGTTTACAGATAGTGTATGGGAATGAGGTACCGCGGTGCATTATGGGATGTGGATCACCTGAGGATAGAGAGAGAAGGTCTCCGAGAACCTGAAGGAGTTGGGGTCGTCTTTGTGGTAGTCTCCGAACTTCTGACACTAAACACAGACACACGAGTTAACACCTCGGATGTCCACGGCCTCTCCGTCCACAGCATCACATTCCTACCAGTCTGATCAGCTGTCTGTCCAGCCATCTGAGGACATCCGGACCCTCTTCCGTCTCTGCCCGGTACACCGCCAGCCTTGCCATCAAGATGGCTGCCGCCTCCTGATCGAAGGACGCTGCGATGTTCTGAATCTGCGTCTGAGCATCGGCCCAGCTGGAGAGAAGTTTGACATGAATGTGAGTCATGAAAGGACACCAACGACAGTTCTGTGCACAGGTGTGCTGCCGTACTTCCTCGCGGTGGTGGTGACTCGGATCCGCCTCTGTCCTGATGAGTGCTGGTACTGAGTGACGAACTGGATCGCCCCGCGGCCGCCCTGAGGGATGGGAGCGTTGTGCTGCAGGAAACAGACTGATAGTGAGGTGTGTTCACTGATCACAGGTGAGGCTGCAGCTGTTTGATTCACTCGTGTTTATCCTGCTGAAGTCACGGACCAACAAATGAACGCCGCGCCCTGATTGGCTTCTTCATGAACCTGACCTGAGCTCCTCTGTGGTCTGAGGTTCAGCAGGAGGATGATTACACACCTGCACACCTGTTATTAACCTAATCAGGCTACACACACACACACACACACACACACACACACACACACACACACACACACACACACACACACACACACACACACACACTATCTGCTGACAGTAAAATCAACACTACCTAAACATGCAATATCCTGTGTGTGTGTGTGTGTGTGTCATCATCTTCTCAGCAGGTGATGGACAGGTGTGCCATGGTAACGCAGCTTGTGGAGACTCCCCTGCTGTGAGGACACGCCTCCTGCAGTCCAGCCTGCTCAGACTCAGAGCTGATCGGATCAGTTCTGATCAAACATCAGAGGACATCAGCGATGACTCCAGAGCCCAGCAGACCACTCAGAGCTCCTCTAATGAATGAACTGATGCAGTGAGGGACACTCTGGACTGACAGGTCCCAGGTCAGGGGACCCTCTGAAGGACTAGGACTGGTCCAGACTCCTGGTGAGTTCCAGTCGTTTAAACTACAGGTCAGTCAGCGTGGTGACTCATCAAAGCTCAGATAATCCTGCTGATCATGTCCGAGCGGTGACTCTGCAGGATCCGCTGTGCTTTATAACTCAGAGCAGGCACAGAACATGGAGGACAGTTGCAGCGGACCTGAACTCACTATTAGTTTCTCAGACAGCTGAGTTTGACTGAAAAAACATTTGAACATAAATTAAGGTCTGTTAGTGATGTCCGACCCCCCTGTCCTATGAACCCATCTAAAGATGACAGACACTCTGAGGACCTCGTACGCTGCTCTCATGATTGTGTCGAGCGTGGCCTCCATCAGTGGGAACCTCCTCCTCCTGCTGGTGCTCCTTCTCAACAAGGAGCTCCGGTCTGACACGCTGGGCCTCACCCTGAGCGTCAGCCTCAGTGACTTGGCCCTCAGTCTCTCCACGATTCCCTTTGGAGCCCACAACAGCCTGTCCTGGCCCACCGTGTATCCCAGCGAGGGCGCCTTCTGTCAGGGTAGCGGCTTCATCTTCCTCCTCCTGCAGACCTCCTCCATCCACTCGCTCACCTGGGCCACTGTCGACAAGTTCACAGAGATCTGCTTCGCCCTCAGCTATGGCAGCATCTGGACAGTGAGGCGGAGCCAGGCGCTGCTGCTCCTGGTCTGGCTGTTCTGTCTGGTGAGCGCCACCCTCCCGCTCCTAGGTTTCGGCAACTATGGCTACAGCAAGTCTCGGTTCCTCTGCTGCCCCAGCTTCACCCCTGAGAACAGGCTCTTTGTGGTGCTGTGGATGGTGGTGGGCATCGTGCTGCCGATCGTCACCATGTGTTCTCTGTATGGATATATCGTCTACGTGGCGAGGAAGCAGGCCAGAAGAGGAACGTTCATGTGCAACGAGCTGCACTGCTTCTACGTCCCTGCCAACAATTATCTGAGGAGCTCCATCGTCATGGTCACCACTTCAGGTGAGCTCCTGTATTTTATGACACCTGTACACACCCTCACCCTGTACACTACACAAACAGCAGGTGTGTTGTTACCACAACTAGCCAACAGCTGCCAAGTCGAGGGTTTGAAGGTAGGCGTGAGCAGCAACCAGAAATCCAACAAGATGGTAACCTTCAGGACTCACAGTGATGTCATCAACACAGAAAGGTCAAAGGTCACCACAGAGACAACAAGTCCTGACAGTTCCTGTTCTGATCATCAGATAGTAGTCCTGACCTGTTTCCTGTCTGCCTGCAGTGTGTCTGCTGCTCTGCTGGCTGCCCCACATCTCAGTGTGTCTGTACGAGACCTTCAGTGGACAGCAGAGTCCAGCAGTGACCTCCGCCCTCTCCGCCTGGCTGGTTCTGACCAGCTCCGCCCTCAACCCCTGGATCACCTGCATGATGCAGACGTGAGTAGAACAAACAATTCTGAATGCAGAGCTCAGTAAGTTGTAGGTTTCAGGTGGAGGCTGATTGCAGTGACTCCTTTGTGACTCCAGCAGGTACAGAGCGGCGGTACGTCGAACTTTGGGCCGGTTTATTCAGAGGTGTCCTGGGAAGTTTCTGGAACCCCACACTCAGAGTTCCGCCCAACACCTGGGCATGACCAAGCGCAACAGCACAACAACAACAGCAACACAACCGCCGTCATCACCAGGAACTCCAACAACACCATGACCCACTCAGCTGACTGTAGGACCTGGTCCTGACATCACCTGATGACACCGCGTGATCCAGACTGTACGGACTGCATGGACCTGGAACACTGATTTTACTGTTAATGATAATAATGTTGATTCCCAGTCATCCAGGTCATTCATAGGTTTAGCTTCAATCTTCTGAATGATGATATTAATAATTAATGGAAGGAATGGACACAGCTGATGTTTACTTCCTGGAAAACTGATCCACATCAGTCACCTGATTCTGTTCCAACCACAGCTCACCTGGTTGACGACTTCAAAGTAAAGAGCCAGTGTGGTGCTTGGATCCAGACCACAGACCTTCCACTGACAAGTTCCTCCTGTGCCAATTTCCTACAACACAAAAAACACACTGTGCTATAGCGTCCTCTACAGGAGAGAGAACTACACAAACACTGCCCCCTGCAGGCAAAGACAGGAGCCACAGACAGTACAGACTGATCCTGTCTCTGCCTGCAGGGGGCAGTGTGGTGGGGACGGTCACATACGTTCTCAGAGACACAGGGTCCTTTGGCATTCAGGGACACACAGGGGCCGATGGCACCGGATACTTTGATCTCTCTGGAGGTCTGTAAAAAGAAACACACCGGGACTACCTGTGACACAGGTGAGCTAGGGGCGGAGCCTCTGTGAGCACAGCGTTTCATCACTCATACCTTGACCTCCAGAGTCGCACCAAAAGCCATCTTGAAGGATCCCTGGACGTCTTTGGTGAAAACCCTCTGGAAGGTTTGCTTGAACAGTGATGTGTTGAAGGAGTCAGCCATCACCATGTAACCTCTGACAGAAGGAGACACACACTGTAACTCCACCATGAAGGAGACAGAGGTGGGTGAGGGGGGACATCACTGTCCTCACAAAGACACTATTTGTACACTGTGTGTGTGTGTGTACCCGCTGTGGTTTGAGCAGCATTTCATCTCCAGCAGGCCGGTCTGGTCGAGAGCGCAGGCGTAGATGTCGATGATGTGACCGTTAGTGGACGCTCTGTTGGCCAGAGCCTCGTAGTGCTGCAACACACACACACTTGAATAGAAGGTGGTAGTGCACTAAGGTTTGCTGACACACTGTGAGAGCAGCTCTCACTCACTTTGGTGGCCTTCTTCATGAACTTGGCGTTGTCCTTCTCGATGTCATGCCAGGACCTGATGGGGGTCTTGAGTTCGTCTCCCACCACCATGCCGGGCCCCTGCGTTGCTGGGCCACCGATGAATGTCATGATCCGGGCGCCGGTGTTGGGGAAGGTGCACTGTGGGTAAACACATTAATCAGATTCTGTATATGGCAGCAACATGGTACTGACCTGTGCCCCTAAACCCCGACCCTCCCTCACCTCCAGCAGGCCCACAGCAATAGACATGGCAACGCCCAACGACCTCAGTGGCCTCTTGCCCTGGGTGACAGGCCAGGGGTCACGCTGCAGCTCCCCCAGCAGATCGGTCAGGTTCATGTCGATCTTCTGCACCGGCTGCAGAAACCTGAAGCACAAGGCGCACTGAGGAAGGCTACATTCACAGCCCAGAGCACGGTAACACACCTCATGTGGACTCAGACCTTACCTGTTGGACAGAGGCTGCTGAGTTGGCTGCGAACCTCGAGCCTGAGTGGCTGCCGGTTTGGACAGCCCGAGCATCTCCTGCAGGAACCACCATACATTCAGAAGTCATTACCGCCATTAGCTGTCCCTCGCCCAGATTCGAGGCACCACCATTGATATCTACCTGGAGCTGCTTGGCATTCAGGTCTTTGGTCCCTCTGAAGACATAGCTCTTGGAGATCCCTTCACAGCCCAGCTCATGCACCTGGACCATACGTCCAAAGGTGATGAGTCCCACCAGAGCGGTGGGGGGCAGCAGAGACAGGGACATCTGCAGAGACTCCTTGAGAGCCTGCAGGTCCTCGTCCTCCATGCAGGTGTCCACCACGTACAGGAAGACCAGCGGCATCTGAGGGCCCCGCTGTGGACAGAGACCAGACTGGGTCACACATCAGGTGTGCCTGCTCTTACCCGTCCCCCTCCCTGTGCCTGCCTGACAGTCTCACCTGAACCACATACTCGATGGTGGAGAACTGAGGCAGGAGCTCAGCGGGTTGGTTCACCTCAGAGATCCCAGCATAGGACGGAGGAAACTGAGACAGAAAACAGGAGAGTGTCAGCGTCTCTGCTCTGAGCCACCTGTCAGACAGGTGCAGGACACACTGCAATCACCTGGTTCCTCTGGTAGCAGAAGTTACAAGCCCACAGCTTGGCTCTGTAGTCCACCTGACTGAAGACAGAGGCCGACAGGTGAGCGAGAGAGAGAGACAGACAGGTGAGTGAGAGACAGAGAGACAGGTGAGAGACAGAGAGACAGGTGAGAGAGAGACAGACAAGAGACAGGCAGGTGAGAGCTGTGATACGTACCACAGCGGGTTGAGGACAGCACGGCAGGTGGCACGGCTGCAGAGAACTGGTTCATACTGGATCGGGGGCAGGTCTGTTCTCTCTTTCAAGGGGGTGAAGAGAGCTGCTACCGGCACCACCATCCGAGTCGCCTCCAACCGGCTGGATGGCCACACGTTCCAGCTGAAGCGAACGCCATCACGCTCCTCGTTCTGAGCGATGTACTCTGAGAAGGTTGCCATGGCAATGCAGGGAGGCAGGAGGCGGGGTCACACTGATGGCTTTAGGCTGGAGGGGGGAGGCAGCATCAGAGTACTGAACATACCACCACAGTGACTATACTACAGCATTGACAATACTACAGCACTGACTATACTACAGCGCTGACTGACTATAGAACAGGGCTGACTATACTACAGCACTGACTGACTATAGAACAGGGCTGACTATACTACAGCACTGACTGACTATAGAACAGGGCTGACTATACTACAGCACTGACTGACTATACTACAGCACTGACTATACTACAGCACTGACTATACTACAGCACTGACTGACTATACTACAGCACGGACTGACTACACTACAGCACTGACTGACTATAGAACAGGGCTGACTATACTACAGCACTGACTGACTATAGAACAGGGCTGACTATACTACAGCACTGACTGACTATACTACAGCACTGATACTACAGCGTGGTTAGTGAATACTCGGTGTGCCTCTGCGGGGATTCTGTGCAGCATGACCCAAACGTTTCCTCACTTCTGTCCGTAGCTGAGAGTTCGCCTGGGAACATTAGATAGTTTGTATGGAAGCTCTGTAACCTCTGACCGTGTAAACACGTCTAAACTGAACTCCCCGTTTTTAGAGTCCACTGCGAGACTAAAGCGTGACGTCAGTGGACACCTGTGTAACACCAACAGTGTCGTCATCACACCTGAAGCTCAGACGCCAAATAAACACATTTACCGTCAGCGAGTGATGAGGGTTCAGGTAACGTCACAGCTAAAGGCTAACAGCGGCTAACCGGGCAGCCGCGTCAGCTATGTCACACAGGTGGCAGCTACAGGACGCACAGACAGGCGACCTGACGGAGCCCAGGTGGAGCAGGGCGGCTGCCAGGTCCAGCTAAGTCCGAGAGGGAAGGTAAACCAGAGACTCACCGCCCTGAAGCCGCTGCTGCTGCTCTCCGCTGACAACGAAGCAAAACAATATGGTGGCTGGCCGGCGCCACGTCAAGACACAGACGGGCCAAACACGCAGAGGTCCCACTCCGAGCGATAATCAGGAACCACATTCCTGACTCACAGTCGCAGACGGCCCGAGGTCTCACTCTGACGCTGTTTTCTACTGAAAACATGTCAAATATCAGTGGATGAAATTCAGGCGCTTCCAATACGACTGTCAAATAAATAATGATTATTAGTCCCCGTTCATTATGGAACTGTAAATATTTATCATGTATTTTTTATTTTTCCTGGCTAGTGAAGGGGATATGGTCTGTTATGCATTTATTGGACAGTTCTGGGAATATTTTACTTTTTGAAATGTTTGCTCAAAGTTTGGATTATATGACTGAAAACAATATGATCATGTCACTTAAGAGGTGAATGTCATGATTCAGAACATTTCTGTCAAAGGACTAAAGCTTCATTTATCAAAGAGGATCTCAATCTACAGCAATTCTCAAAGGATGAAACAAAAACAAACAGAACCTCTCCTCCTGAACCAAAGAAGCTGTGATATTTGGGATGATTATGAAACCCATAACAATACATTTATTATACTGGGAAAATGTTTCTGACAAATGTAAATACACAGCCGAACCTTCCAGCCTTCTGTTCTATGACTGTATGTTTCAATAAAAATAAATTTCCTGTTTTATTTACACAGAATAAATCTATACATGTTTGACTTTGTGAAAGGCAGAGAAATAAACACACAACAGGTTTACATGTTGTAATAAAAATGTTTATTAAATGACAAAAATACTGTCATTTACTAATATCATCATCATCATCATCATCATCACGTGGTGTGAGCTCACCCAGTCAGGACTGACTCTGCTCTGTTTTGAGTTTACACAAACATCTTGAACACATTTAAATTAACAAGGCCCAAAAACATCCGTCCTTCCTCCTCCTGAAGAAAACAGTGAAGAAGAACCTCTAAAATGTGCCGCTGCTCCTTTAAACCTTCAGTTTCTTCTTCTGGTGTTTTTCTAAAAGCACAAATCTTTTTTGTTTTCAGTGAAAAGCTGCAGCAGACAGGTTGCTACGCTCGGCCTTCCCCACCTGTCAGGATGTGGGGCTTTAAGAGTTTCTTTTGTTTTAAGGCAGCCGACTGGTCTGCGGTCACATGTTGTTGAATCCCATCATGCCTTTCATGTTGCCAGCAGCGCCCTGCTGAAACTGACGCATCATCGACTGAAGTCCCGCCATGCCGCCTGAAACATGCACCCATTAGTACACAGGTCATTCACACACACAGACGAACAGTGGACTGGCAGTGACGGCTCTTACCCATGTGGTGCAGGACTCTAGGGTCCATCATTTTGGCCATCTGCTGGTTCAGTTTGGCCATCTGAGACGGGTTCACGTTCTTGGACATGTCTCCTCCTGAAAGAACCACAAAACAATTAGAACTTTTCACTCCTGCTCAGTCCTCCTCAGCCTCACCCCGTCCTCTCCTGTTACCTTTGAACAGTCCTTTGATGCCTCCCATCTTTTTGACCATCTGGGCGAACTTGGTGTACTGAGTCAGCAGCTCCTGGACGTCCCTGGTGGCGACGCCTGATCCCCGGGCCACCCTCTGGATCCTGTTGGGCTGCTTACTGAACAGCTTAGCTCCATCTTTACTGTCCAGCTCTGTGGGGACCAGAGGAGGTTCTGTTGGTCTTTGAAACATACCTTTCTGTGTGTGTGTGTGTGTGTGTGTGTGTGTGTGTTACCCTGGTCATTCATGCTGTCCATGATGGTCATCAGTTTCTTCAGTCTGGCCATTGATTCCTGTTCATTTCCTTTACTCATGAAGTCTGTGCCAAAGCCTGGTATCATACCCTGGACAGACACACACACACACACACAGTCCTTGTAAGTCCAGCAGCTGAAATGTTTTTTTGAGACTCAGGTGCTGAGCTTACCATGATCTGTCCGAAGGGACCCATCTTCATGATGTTCTGGAACTGCTCGTACATGTCTCTGAGGGTGAACTGACCTGCAGGCCAGAGGTTGCATGTCAGTCAATATACCCACAATGCACTGCATGCTCTGTGGGTCTATGTGTGTTCTCACCATGTTTCAGTTTGTCAATCAGCTCCTCATTGTCATCAAGCTTCAGCTCGTTCACTCTGTCGATCAGGCCCTCGATGTCGCCCATCCCTGTGGGTTTCCACAGAATGTTACTCAGTGAAGTCTACGATTCAACCACATGTGCAGTGTGGTTGTGTGTGTGTGCTGGTCTCCAGCACAATGCAAACAGTGCAAGTGATTACCGAGGAGTTTGCTGATGAACGGCTGAGTCTTGAATGGCTCAAAGTCATCGATGTGTTCGCCTGTACCAATAAAGATGATGGGACTTCTGGTGGCCGCCACACTGAGAGGAGGCATCAGCAGAAGAAGTTAAACATGCATTAATAGAATATACATTATTAATCCCTTTGAGAAGGAAAGCACGTGTGCTGTATCAGGCGGGCTGTACTCCCCCCCCAGCAGACTACAGCATAAAAAGTGTACCAGCCACCACAGACTGGTAGAACATCTTGTCATCATCATTGTCACCATGCAGTCGAAGATGTTTGCTTACGCGCTCAGAGCTCCTCCTCCTTTGGCATGTCCATCCAGTTTGGTGACGATCACAGACGCTACATCCACTTTGTCTTTAAAGGCTTTAGCTTGAGACTCACAGGCCTGACCAATCGATGCGTCCATCACGTACACAATATTGTCTGGTTGCTACGGAAACAGAGGCAGAATATTAGCAAAGCAGCACTAACTCCCCTGGCCCTGCACTTCACACACTTGAGTCCAGGACAAAGGACCTGCAGAGGTTCATGTACTCACCACAGCGTTGGACACCTGCAGCATCTCTTCAAACAGCGAGTCTTCCTGTTTGTGACGCCCGCTGGTGTCCACAATGATGATCTCAAAGTTCTCTGCTTTGAACTTCTCCACGCCCTCAGAGGCAATCACTACTGGATCCATCTCTGTGTAACTAAAAACAACACACAGGCCAGCAGTCAGGTGACGACACCAGAACACAGAGCACAGCAGGGTGCCACCTGCCCACCGCCTGTGGGAGGACTCACCTGCCGTAGAAAGGGATTCTGGCTTTGGTTGCATTTTGTTTCAGCTGATCGAAGGCACCTGAGAGAGAGACAAGGCGAGGGTTATCACAGTGTGGGAGCAGGTAGGTAGAAGGATGTGTGAGGTGAATGAAAGCAGCTGAAGCGCGGCTCACCTGCTCTGAATGTGTCAGCACAGATGAGGCAGGTCTTCCATCCTTTCCTCTGGTAATAATAGGCCAGCTGCAGAGAACACAGCAGCCAAAGTCAGACCAGGCAGCAGGGGGTTAATGCACAGGGGATATGTCTCAGGTGTGTGAGTCACCTTAGAGCAGGTTGTTGTCTTGCCGCTGCCCTGCAGACCAACAAACATGATGACATTGTTCTTTCCTTTGGTCGGAGTCCAGGCCTTCACACCAGGGTCCACCAGCTGGAACAGAGTTCAGACATGTTGTTTAAGAACATGTCAGCCATACACAAGACACCTAAACCGCCTGGTGGTCTGACCTTGACGAGCTCCTTGAAGACGGCATGCTGGATCATCCGCCTCTTGTTCAGACCTGAGGCCATCTCCTCCAGATCAATAGCAGACCTGCAGGGACGAAAAAGAAAACATCAGGGTCGCTGCTGAACTGGACCAAAGCTGCTTCAGAGTTAGACCAGAACCGCTGCTTAGGGACCGAGCGGCATCAGACTCACTTGACGTTCTCTCTCAGCTGTTTGACCAGCTTGATGTTGACGTCAGCCTCCAGCAGCGCCGCGCACACCTCCTTCAACATGGCATTCAACACCTGAGCGAAAGACACACCTGGTTAACCTCCTGTAACTGCAGACATCTGTGGCAGCTGTTAACATGTTACCTCTTCATTGATGATGGTGGCATTGCTGAGTGACCTCAGCGCAGAGGTGATCTTCCTCCCCAGATCGGCGAGCACCATGATGCCGGTCTGACTTAATCCTAGGGAAAAAAAACAAAGATTTGAATCACAGACAATGATCAGATTATCAACTACCCACTTGGATGACTACTGAAAATAATGGTGTCACAGCATCAGTCAGTGCAACATGTTGCATCACTTACTGTGTGTGTGAGTGAGTGTTTTGGAGGGAAACCCCCCAACGTAGCCTGATCAGGGTCAGCTGACAGGTGAAGGAGGCAGCCACCCACGTTCTGTACAGAAGAGAGATCAATCAGAACCACGGTGGATCTCAGATGCTCTCAGACAAAGGGCCACCAGACCGACTGGGACTTATTCTGGTGGAGGGTTTCTACCTCTGAGCTGCATGACAGGCATCCACCCAGCCAACACAGACCGATACCTTCACATCAACACAGTGTCACTGGTTTAAAATGGTCTCACTGCTGCCTGACATCACGGTGTCTGTATGAGACCATTTTAACTGCAGCTTCATCATGTGACATGTTTCAGTCAGATCCTTCATGCAGCTCCTCCTCCTCTTCATAACAACAGTGGCTTCTAATCACAGAAACACTCCATCTATCATCTGTGGAAGACTGACCTGGAGGTGGCAATAAGGATAAACTCACACCGATGTTTCAATGTGAGTGATATTATCAGGATTTTGAAGACTAAACCTAAAGACAAGTTTCTGTAAAGTTAGATGTTGTGAGTTTAATTAGTATAAACACATTACATGAACTCGTATGTACGGGTGTTTTTATTTTCGGTAATCAGACTGATTGGTCGTGTGTCTAATCAGTTTCTGCTGCGCTAACATGTCAGCTGTTTACAGCGTTTCTCCATGCTAACTGTTAGCAGCTAGCTGCTGCCGTTCACACAGAGTTGGGGGATTAGCCGTTAGCCGATCCGGCCGTGTCGTTAGCCGTTAGCTGGGAGCCTGTCAGCGCGTCGAAGCCACAGAATAAGGTTCAGCAAAGACTTTACCGCGCTCAGTGACGGTTAACCGGGGAGAGGAGCTCAAGACTTACCGAGTGTCGGTGAGTTGGATCAAAGCGCAGCAGCAACAACGAAACTCCGACAGAGAAACGTCATCTAATGCAGACTCAACCGGAAACACGAGCGGCTTCTTCTTCTCTTTCTCTACAGAACAGCATCAGGCGCACTGCTGCCACCTTCTGGCCCGGAGTGACAACCAGCGCTTCAATTCTACCCAAAATAATTCTGAAAGTTCACTACAAATTCTAATTAAACTGGAAATAATTTCATGAAGAAAATGCAAGTTTGATTGCTGCAGCTGAAGCTTTGAATGCTGATGTGAAGGATCAATTGCTGGAGAATCTGAAATCTGAATTTAATTTGCTGAAACACAGTTAAGAATTTAGAAAGATGAAGCTCTTATTTTGAAAAGTAGAAAATGTTGTAAAATTATGAAGATATGAAAGAGAAACAGCTGAAGACACGAACAGTATGAAGTCATGACCTTAAAGAACAGCCTGTGAATAAACCATATGAAAGGTCTGAGGCTGGAATAAACCCATCAGACTATCAGAAGCTCAGGCTGTGTGCTTTGAATGTGGAAAAGTAGTATACAGCTGAAGGATGATCAATACGACAGATACAATGCTTAAAGTCTGAAAATATGGCTGCTTTGTATGCTTCTTGTGTGTCAGCCTGTCACCATGGTAACAGCCCTGCCTGCCTGTATCCATGACAACCTGAATGTTTATGAACTGTATCAGCTCTCTCTGTCCCTAGTGATGGGTTTTCGAGGCTTTGTTGAAGCTTCGACACCTGATTCAAGAAACAGGTTCATTACTCGAGGCTTCAACGACACAGTGCTCGAGTAGGACATCTAGTGGTGAATAAAATGAATTGCGGTGTGTATTTTGGTTCATGGATTGTTTGGGATTTGTCAAAGTTGAAGGTGGTTTTGAAGGCTCCTCCAGACTCCCATGTTAAAAATGCTTAATATTTGAAAAACTATAATTTTTTGAAAAACTGAAATCAGTCAATGTATGCTGAAGATACGCTGCGCCAAAAAACGTACAGAAGAAGAAGAAAGAGGGTGAAGAACAATAAATAAAAACCCAATCACTCCTATATAACTTCACATCTTTATTAATCTATACTATAATTTACAGTTCTAATCATAATCTACAACACACATAAGCATAATTCATCTCAAGTGGTTTATCACTCATCATTATTGATTCTTTACTCATCAGAAGGGCCGGTGGTGTTGTGGGGGTGGAGCTGGACTCCCTGACAGCAGGGTCAGGCAGAAGGATGCTGTCTGAGCTGCAGGGATCCTGGAGAACAGCCTCCATCCTCTCCACCACGTGCTGCTGAGGAGCAGGAGGACCTTCATCAGACTGACCCTCCAACATGCAGCTCTGAGCCACAGGAGGTCCCTCCTCCCTGTGACCATCAACCTGAACTCTTCCCTCTGAGATCAGGTCCAACACACTGTCTGACTCATTATATCCATATTGAATGATATTTAATGCTGTTACATTTACTGCTCACTGCATTCCAGTTTTTCACTTTTTATTTTCCCTGATCTTTCTTTAAATCCAACCTGTTAATATTTCTGAGCAGGCATGGAGCACCTGGGATGCCAGGTCAGTAAACAGTTTTCAGGTGATAACACTCAGGCCATCCTGTGGTCAGGGAGCTTCCTGTGATTATACACTCATGTTACAGTTAAATTCAAGGGTAGCTGTCATCAGCCAACAGGATCAGTGTTCTCTGAAGTCCACAAAAACAAGTGGAGCTTCAGGTTAATGTCTGGGAAACGAGGACAGCCATCTGCTACAAAATCTGATTTTATTATCACCGTGTTTCATTTAAAAGAGTCTGTAAACATCTCATTCAAAGATGGCTGACTCATCACCACTTCATGCTGCTGTGCAGGTGGTGTGGTGACCGGCTAGTTGATCTCTGAGCTTTGTGTGCAGGGTCCACCCCACCCTCCACTGAAGGTCAGGGGTCAGAGGTCACTCGGCTGCACTGCCGACTGTCTTCCACTGCAGCACCTGACTGCACACAGTCTCCATCTCTGCTGCCTGAGCCAGCAGCTGAGCATGGGAGGTACTCTGACAGAGAGAGGGATACATCGGTTAATTCATGAGCTGGTCAGTCTGCTTACTGGTTACACTTAGGTCATGTGACTGACCAGCAGCTTGAGGCGGTCTGTGGCAGAGTCCCGGATGTGGGCGGAGCTCAGCTTCTCCTCCAGAGTTTCTATGAAGGCCATCATCAGCTTGGTGGATTCCACAACACACCTGAAACACAGCACAGTGCTTTAGGACACACACCGTCCCGCTGCGCTGCCACAGAGAGGGTTGCCATAGAGATGCCTGGTACCTGTGCAGGTGAGCCTGGACAGGCAAGCTGCTGCAGTCCAGCGGCTTCATCAGTCTCTGCCTCAGATTCTTATGGTCTCTCAGGATGTCCTTCAAATGTCCACCAAACCTCTGCAGGACCTGTAACCTCTGAGCTGCAGAAAAAAGAAAAATCAGGAACTTTAGAAGAAATGTGGGGACTAAGATCAAAGATGGCCTCCTGTGGAACATTCAGTTCATTAACGCTGTCAGGCCTTCCTGTCGGCTGACAAAACTCAAGTAAACATCAAAAGGGGCACAGAGTGGGTGGGACAGGCTCAAACTCACCAAGGTGGAAACTGTGTGTGACGTCAGCGCTCAGCTCGTCAACCCTCAGCAGCTCCAACTGCAGCTGCAGCTGCACCAACAGAAGACATGAAGAGATCAGATATCTCTGTACTGAAGAGGACGTCCTACAACTACAGGAAGTCTGCTGCACCCAGTGTCTGATGCTGGGAGAGACCATTACATATGTTGTTGTTTGACATTTGTTGAGCATAAGATGATAATCAATAACTGTGATCAGCAGTTCTAACCTCGTGCAGCTGTCGCTGCATCCTGATGTGCTGTTCAGCCTCTTGCAGGTGACAGGAGAAGGCGGGGCTGGGGCCGGAGGAGGCGGAGTCTAACTCCTCCTGAGGACAGCAGGAGACAGGACTGAGTGGACACCGTTAAACTTTCATTACTTTATTCATTAAACCTTCAGCGTGCTCTGAGTGCATATAAACCTCAGCCTGCACGTGTGCGGCCCATTCATAAATATGATGACATTAACCTGAGACACTGCTCCCACAGAGACACACCTGGACAGCAGTCTGGCGGCTGGAGTCACCGTGAACGGAGACAGATCCCACTGGTGCATCTGAAACACAGACAGGCCGAAGTGAAGACAAACAGTCCGGGTCCAGCCGGAGCCTCACGCAACGTGAACCTGAACCACTCTGATGGGATTTAACGTCAGAGACTGCGCGGGAAAAGTCCACACTAAGTGTATTATTGTGGAAAGGCCCGTTTCGATCACTTACGGTTCTGAACGGTTCCTTTGTCCCGTGTGGGTGGAAGAGTCCGCGCGCGCTCTGGTTTGTTTTCCTCTCCGCTCTTCTTCTACGAAACCATATCACTGCATCGGCGCCCCCTCAGGACAGAAGAAGAACTGCAGCCTCCCGCGCGGACAGCGTCACTTCGATCTAATAAAGTATGAAGTACAACAACACAATAACCTGAGAGGCGTGTGAAGACAAAACCAGACACACAACAGTCCGCGTTTGTTGCAGGATGTTGGTTTTCTGCAGAGTCCACACGGGTGACGTAAGCTCCTGGCTACTGCCATTGGCTGTCGGGGCTGACGTCAGAGAGCCGTCCAGCGTGTATTAGTAACAGGGTGTTTACATTTTCTTCTTAAATTCGTGTTTGTTTCACACCTTTGATCTGACTTTAATCACCACAGCCTCAGGTTAAAGGCGCCGCACGTCGTGTATTGTACGTAAGTACGTAACCTGCCTCTCTTCCTGTAGGTGAAGCTGCTGCTAACAGGCTAACGCCACTGTGCTAACGGAGCTTTACGTTGAAGATTAGACTCCATGAAGCTAAAGCTGCTGTTAGTGGGACCGCGATATTTTTCACGTTACATCGTCACTGTAACATGTTACTAACATGTTGTAACATGTAACTAACATGTTGTAACATGTAACTAACATGTTGTAGCATGTAACTAACATGCTAACGGTGTTAGCCGCGTCCGCCTGTTGCTTCATTATGTATCAGCTGTGAGCTCATTTCTCTACACCTTAGTGTCTTAAATATCAAAATAGCGACTTAATAACCTAATAAATGCCTAAAAAAAGATTGAATATGTTTAATGAACTAATAATTTTACCAAGTAATGCATGGTTTGGAGCTAATCGATGACATTTACCATCTGTAAACACATGAAAGATGAAAATCCCCAAAGATAATTACTGAGCTGTTTTTATTTACACGCTGTGTAAGATCAAGATGAAAAGATGTCACATGTTTATTATGTTTTATGAAAATAATCAGGCAGCTCTGACCGTGCTGAAACATGAGCTCATTAACTCTGATTAATACTCAGCAGCCTGTGTGGACATGAGCGGGGCTGTGCTGTAGAGGACGGTGAGCTCAGACAGGCGGGCGCCTCGTACCTGCTGGAGGATGGGGAACAGCGCGCTCAAGTCCCACCTGGAAACCTCCCAGAAGACGGGAGTGTTCCAGCTGACGGGGAAAGGCCTGCAGGAGGTGAGACGTCCAGTCACACACACACAGACACAGGTAATGTAACTGAGGAGTTTGAAGTGCAGCTGATATGACGCTTTACTTAGTGAGCTCAGCTCTGACAGTCACAGAGGAGTTATAGACTGATGGCGGACGGCAGGAAGGACTTCCTGTACCAGTCCTCAGAGCGGCGGGGCAGCAGGAGTCTGTGGCTGAAGCTGCTGTGTCCATGATCGTCCATAACTTCAGACACTGACGTGACGATGGCCCATCTGTGACATGTCCCTGTCTGTTTCAGTTCCCAGAGGAGCTGCAGAGACTCACAGCCAACCTGAGGACAGTGGACCTGTCCGGGAACAAGATCGAGGTTCTTCCTGCCGCCATTGGAAACTTCCTGCAGCTTAAGAGTTTAACACTGAACTCCAACAGGCTGAGTGAGTGTTTGATCCGGACCTGCAGACTGTGACGTGTGAACCCCCCTGACCTGTGAACTCTTGTGATTCTGTCCTCAGCTGGACTTCCCAGTGAGATTGGCAAGTTGAAGAAGCTGGAGACCCTGAGCCTGAACGGGAACCAGATACAGCAGCTTCCCCCGACTCTGAGCCAGATCAAAGCCCTGCGGACCCTCAGCCTGGCGGGGAACCAGATTTCAGAGTTCCCTTCCGGACTAGGAACGCTGAGGCAGTTAGACCTGCTGGACTTGTCCCGCAACAAGATCCAAAGTGTCCCTGCAGAGGTGTCTGAGCTGCAAGCCATCGAGATCAACCTTAACCAGAACCAGGTCAGTTAGAATCAGGTTATGAAGACAGGTACAACAGAACCTCACTCAGAACCAGGTCATCAGGACCAGGTGCTTATGTACGCTGCAGTGACCCGGTTCCCTCCTTCCGGTCCAGATCTCTGTGGTGTCGGCGGAAGTCTCTCGATGTCCCCGTCTGAAGGTCCTTCGTCTGGAGGAGAACTGTCTGGAGCTGTCCTCCATCCCAGTGTCCATCCTGACTGAGTCCCAGGTGTCTCTGTTCTCCGTGGAGGGAAACCTGTTCGAAGTCAAGAAGCTCAGAGAGCTGGAGGGATATGAAAAGGTCAGAACCACTTCCTGTGTATGAACATGAGCTCTCTGCTGGTCTTACTGGTCTTAATGGTCCCTGTTATTCCTCCTCAGTACATGGAGCGCTTTACCGCCACCAAGAAGAAGTTCACCTGAAGACTGTCCTTCATGAGTCCAGACCTCGGCACGCCACCTGGAGGTGGGGTCAGCTTCTTCTGCCGCTGAAAGCCTGGCAGCTAAGACAGACACGTCCTAGTGGACACAGGAAGAGACACAAACAGGATTTAACACCACAGAAGAAGAAGTTTTGCTGTTTTCTGTCAGTCTGCGATGGACAGAAACATTACTGCTCGAGTAATCAATCTAATCAGCCACTTTTAAATGAAGACAGTCTAATGTTATTTAGCATGTAAACCAAGTATCCTCCAAACTGATTATTGATTATTGACCACCACGTATACTGAAGCTTGTAGAGAATGGACTGCAGTCATCTTAAATACAGTCAGCAATGCTGCTCTGCTACGCTAGGCTAGTTAGCATTTAGCAGGTTTGTGTAAGGTGCTGCTCTTTTTCCGTTAATGTTTTTTAAATAGAATTTCAGCAGCTGAACTATGACCAAGCTGCAGCTGTGGATATGCTAACCCGAGCTAGCTGAGATGCTACTTGTCAGTTCTGCCTCCTTGTGTTTCTGTCGTTGACTCATCTTAACACTGTTGATTTATTTATTTGTTGATGTTCCTGAACTGCTGTTAGAACATCTCTTGGTTCTGGACTCGCTCTGTGTGGTGTTCCTGGTCAGAAACATCATGTCCCCTTCAGGTCCTTCAGAACTCAGCAGGACCAACACAAACCCGCAGAGTCTGGACCTCAGAGCACCGAATGAAACCACCTGACCCGCACAGCTACATTAACACAACTCTGATAAACAAAAGTTCACAAACTGATGAGGTGCTGTTTGTTTGTAACGCCAGCAGGCGGCGGTCATGCGCCCTAAGTCCTCACACATGTAAGCACGAACATAAAATCTTCAAAATAAAACCACCCAAAACCTTTATTTTGAAGGTGCTTCCGGTCGGCTCTGTGTTTACGCGTGTGTGTGAAGAGCCGTGCTCCTCTTCATCACTTCTCCTGTTTGTGTCGGGGTCCTCCCTCCTCCCCCCTCTGCTCTGTTTGAAATCCTGTTTGTCCGCTGGGACATGAAGCTGCAGTGACAGAGTGGGAGACCGAGCCGAGCCGAGCTGACCCGGTTCGTGTGAGGTTCGGTTTTAAAGGCCTCGGACGGATACGATGAGACCATGAAGCTGCTGCTGTGGATTTGTGTGCTGTGGCTGCAGACCCCGGCGGGGAGCTGCGGGAACGGTGAGTGGGACCGAGCGGATTCCAGCGGTTAGCTCGGGAGGCTAACGAGGCTACAGGCGGTGAAAAGTCCACAGCTGATAACACGCGGCGTGTCTCATGACCCGCAGCCAGCCAGCAGCAGGAACACCCGCAGACCTCATTGGTCCGGGCTGCTGGCTGGTTCGTGTTGATGCAGATTCCATCACGGGGCTCGTGTCACCTAAACAAACCAGCACGAGCCTCAGTCAGCACAGACCGGCCGGAAGACACGCGCCAATTGTTTTGTAGGTTTAGGCTGAAGGCAGTCAGGTAAGTTCAGGTAGGGTCAGGTAAGTTCAGGTAGGGTCAGGTAGGTTCAGGTAAGTTCAGGTAGGGTCAGGTAGGTTCAGGTAAGTTCAGGTAGGGTCAGGTAGTCATGACACACACACACTGATCACATACATCCAAACTACGGAAGCCTACAGAGGTCAGTCAGAGGTCCAGGTGTATTGTGGACCTTCAGTGACCTCATTGCTGTGCACACTGATGTCATCGTTGGTGGGAAGTGACGTCACCTGCTGGCCTACTCTGACTCCTCTTCCTGTAGGTGTGGTGTTCACCAAGCATCCGTCCAATCAGACGGTGTCTCAGGGGAACGAGGTGAGGCTGGGCTGTGCGGTGGAGGGCGTGGCTGAGCCGGACATCACCTGGATGAAGGATGGCGAGAAGCTGTACAGCACTGACCAGGTGTTTCTCACGCTGGGAGAACAGCACTGGGAGACCTCACACAGGTTTGATCAATCAATCAATCACCCTGTGTGTGATGTTTGGGTTCAGACCGTGGCTTGGTCGACGGATCTGTCATTATAATCATGTATGTATAAAGTTATAGTTACAGCTACCTTAGCTTGCGGCTATGCTCTCACTACCACCTGGCTGATTTGGGTCGCTAGGTTAGCTAGCTAACAACTTGACACCAGGTCACCGTGTAGCTGAGCATTGTTGGATAAATCTACACACTGCTCAGAACATAAAGGGAACACTTCAACAACACGATGACTCCAAGTCAGTCCCACTGCTGTGAACCCAGCCTGTCCAGGTAGGATCAACACTGACTGTGGATCAGTTCCAGCTGCTGTTGGTCAAATGGAACAGACAGCAGGTGCCCTATAGAGGAGAGGTTCTGCAGGTGCTGACCACAGACCAGTTCTCTGCTCTCATCCTTTCTGCCTGATGTTTGATCACTTCTGCATTTTGTCAGTGCTCTCAGCATTAGGAGAGCATGAGGCGGTGTCTACAACCACAGAAGCTGCTCAGGTAGTGCAGCTCATCCAGGATGGCACATCAATGAGTTCTGTGGCAAGTAGGTCAGCACAGTGTCCAGAGCATGGAAGAGGTACCAGGAGACAGGCCGGTCCACCAGGAGACAGGCCGGTCCACCAGGAGACAGGCCGGTCCACCAGGAGACAGGCCGGTCCACCAGGAGACAGGCCGGTCCACCAGGAGACACACCAGGAGCTGACTTATGCTTTAGTCCAGGTCTGGAGGAGATCCCCTCAGGAGAACATCCACCTCCTCATCAGGAGCATGTCCAGGGATTGTAGGGAGGTCATCGTATTCCACTCATGGAGATCCAGGATGTGTTCTTTTAGTGTTCCCTTTATTTCGTTGAGCAGTATTATATCCCTGACATAATCGAAGTTTATATCATTGATATTAGCTGGAGAAGTGCTGTGACAAGTTAGTTATTATCCATCCTGCCCGCTAACCACACCTCTTTGATCTTGTCTTCTTGTGAGGATCACTGTCGACTTCAGCAGCTTGAAGTTTGGTCTCTTACTAAATGAACCCATGTTACTGATTGTTTACCGCTCGGTCTGAGGGAGGTGGAGCCGGGATGTCTGTGTGTGCCAGAGTCTCACCATGTCTCACCATGTCTGTTGCTGCTGTGTGGTTTTAACACGTAGGTCTGTGGGGAACGACTCACTGCGGGAACCAGCCTCTAGGGGCCACTGCTGGAACTGCAGCTCACATCACCACTCAGTTGTTGTTAAATGGTTAAAAACATCAAGTGTGGTGCAGGCCGTGTTGTTGGTGGAGTTTCTGTTTGATGGTCAGCAGCTCAGCGGTAAACAGAGGCTGAGCTGCTGTTATCTTTGGTTCTGGTTCTGATGTTGTGTGTTCTCGTTCCAGTGTAAGGTCGGTGCAGCAACAGGATGCAGGTCAGTACTGGTGTGAGGTGGAGTTTCACGGTCTGACGTTCTCCTCTGAGAGAGCCTGGATCACAGTGGAAGGTGAGAACCCTGAACACACCTGTCTGGGACTCCTGGACAGTCTCCTCCTGTCTCCCTTCTGCTCTTTCTCTTCTCCTTGTAGCAGATTACATGTAATGCTCCTTCAGCACCTCCTCTTTTCTCCTGCAGGCGTCCCTCACTTTGTGCAGGAGCCTCGGGATGTGGCAACGTTCGCCAACACTCCCTTCAACCTGACCTGCGCAGCTGTGGGCCCCCCTGAGCCCGTGGAGGTGCTGTGGTGGCTGGGAGGAGTTCAGGAGGGAGATCCCAGACCATCGCCCTCCATCCTCCACGTGTCAGGTTAGCCCTCTCCTCTCATCAGGTGCATCATGGGAAAGGAAGGATACAGTGAACTGATAACCTGCTGTTTCAGCCTCAGAGCTACAGCCTACATGACCCACAATGCACCAGGTGTCTTATGACAAACTCATCTGTGTGTGTGCAGGTGTGAACAACAGTGTTAAGTTTTACTGCGAAGCAAAGAACACCAGAGGGATTTCTGTCTCCAGGACTGGAACTGTTCTCCTGAAAGGTGAGTCCAGGGTGTGAGCTGAGCTGTGATTGGAGGAGACCCCCAAGGAGTGGGGCTTGATGAAGTACTGTCTCGGTTTCAGTGCTGCCAGCTGCCCCAGTCAGTATGCAGGTCCTGAGCATGGTGGACAACAATGTCACGTTGTCATGGAAACCAGGATTCACAGGCCACTCTGAGCTGTCCACCTGCATTGTACAGGTAACACGCACACACACGGGCACACACACGTGAGCAGCTTGCAGACTGTCTTCTCCTCCTTCTCAGGTGTCGAGGCGGTCTGTTCGGAGGTGGGACCTGCCACAGAAGGAGGTCCAGGTTCCACCTTACCTCCTGGTGCTGTCAGGTTTGAGGAGTCACTCCAACTACAGCGCCAGAGTCTCCTGCGTGAACGAGGTGGGGGCGTCTCCTTTCTCCTCCTGGCTGCATTTCCACACGCCTGAGTCAGGTACAGGGCGCCAGCTCTCTGTTTTCAACTGACAGATGTAGTTTTGTAATAAGAGTGTTTACTTCTTTAAAAGTTTAAGATAAATCACAAGCCGCTTCCCATCATCCTCCATTTAGACTGGATCCATCCAACCAGCAGCAGGAGCACAAAGTCATCTTTAAAGGCTAGCTCATAGCAGTTAGCTGTAGATCTGTAGAGTGTTGTTGTCTCTGTGAGGGGGAAATATGAGCACTTTAAATTCTCCTGTCTGTCCAGTTCTGTTAGCTGCGTGTTGTAAGGACTAAACTAGCATGTTAAGCTAGCTGCCATCATGAAGGTCAGTGACATGGTCTGTTGTTAGCAGCAGTGCAATCACATGATCAGTGTTGTTGACACCTTTAAATGTTGAGTTGAAAGTGGTTCATCATGACATCATCAGCAGTACTTCACTCTGATTGGTACTTAGAGCAGCAGGTGGACCTCGGAGTGTTTCAGCAGTAAACAGAGGAGCTGCTGGTTGCAGGCTGTGTGTGTGTGTTGGGCCAGCTGGCTCTGGTCCAGTAGATTCCAGTTCTCTCCGTACAATCAGCTTTTGTTTGTGGCCTTAATCCCCATAAAAGGACTGCAGCAGTGCCTGTAGCGCCATCTGCAGGGACGCTGGCAACACTGAGATTTCAGGGTGCTGGCTGAGATCACCACAGTGACCCACATTCAGACTGAGGGCCTGCAGACAGGAAGCGGCTCCCACAGCAACAGGGCACACAGCAGCGGACACTGCGCCCAGACAGCAGGGGGCGTTGTTGTTTCACTGTAAGTCACTGTGACTGTATGATCCTTCCCACAGTGCCCTACACCGCCCCGAGGAACCTGACCTTTGACCTGTCAGAGCAGCAGCTGTCTTTGAGCTGGGCGAAGCTGCAGGAGGAGGAGCTTCAGGGGAAACTGTTGGCCTACAAGGTGCAGTGGACTTTGGGAGGAGAGGCTCAGGTGAGACATGCACAGCTGAAAGCAGCTGAAGCCTCCATGGAGGAGGATTAACTCTGTGCCAACATCTGCAGGAGCCACTACTGTTCAAAGACAACTCGGCCCAGCTGTCTGGAGGAGGCCGCTTCTTCAATGCCTCCTTCCAGGTGTCGGCCTGCACCTCGGTGGGCTGCGGACCCTGGAGCCCCCCAGTGCTGGTGCTGCCAGCTGCAGGTAGGGGGAGTGTTAGGTCCAGTACACACATCTGTGGAAATGCCTGGTGTTTACATTTGACCCCCTGTGGCCACTTGGTGAACTGCAGCTGCTGTCTGTGTGTTCTGTTTGTCATGCATGTGAGAAACCGTAGGCTCATCATCACACTGTGATCAGACTGTTGTCATGATGACACTGTTAGATCATGAAGCTAACACTCATAGCTGCACACAGCTGGCTGAGCTTAGCTTAACCAGAGTGGATAATGGCAGTTCCAATAAATCAACAAGCTAACAGTGTAAAGCTGGATCCATACTCCACGAGAGCAGAGAAACACCCCCCCCCCCTTAACTAGTCAACAGATTAGTGACTAGTTTAGTCATAAGCCACATTAGCAAAAACCCCTCAGATCATTCATTCGGGTTATGGAACCTTTAATATAAATGTATTGATTGCTGGTGAGCTGATGAGCTGATTGTCTCCTCCCTGCTGGTCCCTCAGTGCAGCTGCAGGTCCAGCGGAGCCACATATGGGTTGGCGTGCTGCTCGGCTTGCTGGGGGCCACTGTGCTCGGCCTGCTGCTAACAGTTGTTGCTCAGCGCCGTGGGAAAGAGATGCAGTTTGGGTAGGAGGTGGAAAGTCTGCTTGTTAAGGCTGGCACATCTCTGACTGTCTCTGTAAGCTGCTGCTGTCTCTGTCCTCAGCTCAGCCTTCAAGAGTCCCTGTCCTGAGAGCTCCGTCTCCTTCACAGCTGCTCGGTCGTTCAGCAGAAACGCTGCTGACCTGCAGGAGTCCACCCGTGAGTCCGAGTGCTGTTCTTATCACAGCTGAATGTGCAGCAGTTTGTCTAATGAATCCTTCACAGACATTCTTCATGTGTCTCTTCCCAGTGGACAGTCTCGGGATCAATGACGAGCTGAAGAGCAAACTGCAGGATGTCCTGATCCCAGAGAGGCTGCTGACGCTGGGACACATGCTGGGGAAAGGTAACGCAACAATAAACAGACTTCACTTAGCTTCAACCTAGCATTTCACACACTGAATGAATGTGTATGGCATGAGGTAAGAAATTCTTACCTTGACCTAGCTTTAGCCTAGCATTAGCGTCAGCCCAGTATTAGTCTTACATCAGAATGTGTTTGTAGCAAAACACTGAACTTTATTAACCCACAACTTGTGTGTGTGTGAAGGTGTACTCTGTACAGTGACTGAATCTGCCCTTCATGTTATTTAATGAAAAGGAACTGAGCCTGAGCTAACGTGGCTAACATTAGCCTAGCAGCACCTGCAGGTTAGTGGTGGTGTGGCTCTGCCTGTGTACAAAACACAACAATGTGTTAAGTCAGCACTTTGAATGTCAGGAGGTCACCTGACTCACTGTGTTAACATCAAACACCTGAGCAGCCTGCCAGACCAAGCACAGGGCTCACAGTCTCACAGTGTCAGACCATCGGTACACATCAGAAACAGATGAATAACATGTTCCCATATTTACCTGTGCAGGTGAGTTCGGATCGGTGCGTGAGGCCTTCCTGAAGACGGAGGACTTGTCCGTCCAAAAGGTGGCGGTTAAAGTGCTGAAATGTGAGTTGTAGTCCTCCTGAAAGCAGTCGAAGTGTGAGACACAGAAGGGTTATTATACATAAGGTTGAAATAATCTGAAGTGTATTAATCCCTGTAGGGAGATTAAGTTGTTATATCACTGCACATTGATATGTTATTGATGAGTGTGTGTGACCTCCTGCAGCTGACATCACCTCGTCAGGTGACATTGAGCAGTGTCTGAAAGAGGCGGCCTACATGAAGGACTTCCACCATCCCAACGTCATCCAGCTCATTGGTGACACACACACATACACACACATTAACCTGGTGTCAGAGGTCAGCTGGTTAGACTGACGGGCTGTTCTGTCCAATAGGAGTGAGTCTTCACCGGCGTCCTGGACAGAGGCTACCAGTCCCAATGGTGGTGCTGCCGTTCATGAAGCACGGAGACCTGCACACCTTCCTGCTACTGTCCAGACTGGGAGAGCAGCCGTTTGTAAGAAGGCCTCCTTTGTGTTCATTGTGGAACGGTCCTGTGTGTGGTGTGATGAGTAAAGCTGACCTCTCTCCTCAGGACCTGTCCGTGCACATGCTGCTCCAGTTCATGTTGGACATTTCTCAGGGGATGGAGTATCTGAGCAGCAGGAACATCATCCACAGAGACCTCGCCGCCCGTAACTGCATGTCAGTCTACCAGTCACACACAGCTCCTCTGAGATCCGTCTGCAGTGTTAAACAGGTGTGTGTGTGTGTCTGTGTGTGATTCAGGCTGAACGAGAACATGACGGTGTGTGTGGCGGACTTTGGTCTCTCCAAGAAGATCTACAGCGGAGATTACTACCGACAGGGCTCCGTCTCCAAACTGCCCGTCAAGTGGATCGCTCTGGAGAGCCTGGCTGACAATGTTTACACCACACAAAGCGACGTGGTACACACACACACACAGACACACACACACACACACACACACACACACACACACACACACACACACAGACACACACACACACACACACACAGGTCTGGATCTTTTAATTATCTTACAGCCACCCTGTCAGCACCAGCTGCTCCACAGTAATGTGGCTCATGTGTGTGTTTGTGTGGTTGTTAGTGGGCGTTTGGTGTGACGATGTGGGAGATCATGACTCGAGGTCAGACTCCGTACCCCGGAGTGGAAAACTCCGAGATCTACGAGTTCCTGATTAAAGGAGAGCGACTAAAAAAGCCCGCAGACTGCAGAGACGACATGTAAGTCTGAACAGGACAAAGAATGCAGGGACACTGTGTGGGTGGTCATGTGCCCGCAGGAGTGGTCATGTGCCCGCGGGAGTGGTCATGTGGTGGCGCCTCGTGGCAGTGGCGGCGGTGAATGCATGTCTAACTTCCTGTCTTTCAGATATGAGATTATGCACAGCTGCTGGAGTCCCGTCCCTAAATGTCGTCCCAGTTTCCAGCAGCTGGTCGGCCAGCTGGAGGCGCTGTGCCTCAGCCTGTCCCCTGCTCCACCACAGAAGGAGCCGTTACTATATGTCAATCTGGAAGGGGGCGAGGGGGAGCTGGGCAGGGCTGGAGAAGTGGGCGGAGCTCTGGCCGCAGGGCCAGAGGAAGCAGTGGCCTGCAGCTGGGGCATCCCGTGGCAGCAGCAGGCTGAGGACGAGGAAAAGGACTGGCTGATGGTGGGCTCTGCGGCTGCGCTCGCCATTGGAGGAGACTACAGGTACATCATCAGCCAATCAGGGGGCCCCGAGGAGGCGGCAGGGGAGGGGCCGGCGAGGGGCAGGAGGGAGTCAATGGACAGGTTACAGGACATCAGGGATGAAGAGGATGATGTGGTAATTAATGTCTGAGAAAAACTAACCACTTACAGTGCTCCCCTCACCTGATTGGACCTGAGCGCCGCCTGCTGATGGAGCAGCAGGTGGGCGGAGCCAGCCACACGGACTCCTTCACACAATCAGGACCTCCACCGCTGCACCGGCACCACATGCTGCGACGAGACGCAGCTGTAAGACGATTGATCCGTTAGACGATTGATCCGTTACACTATCGATCTGTTAGATGATATCATTGATCAACTATTGTAATTTCTCTTAAACATGTTGCACTGTGACAAAACAAACTAACCGCAGACACCTCGTCGCCTCTGAGGTTTTATTCATTTTTGAACAGCTTCTGATAAGTTCCCTGTAGATGGACTAATGGACTGATCATTGATAAGCCTGAGAGCTGTTTGTACCCAAGTGTCCTTTTAAACTGCTTTTATTTTGAAGAGCTGAGAAACCACTTCACCGTGCCTCCTCCTGGACAGACTGATACTGATCGATGTTCTGATACTAATCAATACTCCTAGGGTAGATTTGTGAGAAACCCCTGCAGCGTCTGGTTTGATGCCTGAAACATTGAGCTGTCCACATACTTTTGGATATGTACATTGATCTGTTTTTATTGATTAGACAAATAGTCATTCATATTTTGGGTGGTTCTTTATATTTTTATTGATCAGATTAAATTGTAATTTCTATGTTTAGATGTGCTGTAGCTGAGCATCTGTCTCAGTGTGAGTCAAAGTATTCAGACTAATCAATGATTAGCTGCTTTTTTATTGGCTACTCGTGGTTTTAATGTAAACTGGTTCTCACTGTCTGAAAGAGCCAATCGATTGATCAGCTGCAGCCCTGCAGGTGTTCTTAGATATAAGAATGAGTTGGTGTAATGTTGACCTGCTCTGGCCTGCGTGCGCACACAGACACACACACACACACACACCTAACGCACACTGGAGCAGGGGGCCTCTGGGGCCCTGGAGGAGTTAAATGGGCATTTTTATTAACCTGAATAAGATGTCATAGATGATGTCATTGATGATGTCACAGTGTGGAGGCTGGTGCGTCTGATGGAGTCCTGCTGATGTTCTGACCTCCAACAAATAAAGTCTCACTGCTCTTCTCTGTGTCCTGATCCCACCCCACACACACATCAAGTGTCTGCTTGAAATACATGAAGATAATTCTTTCAAAATGTATTGATCACTCAGATCCATAGACCCATGTCACCTGATTTAACTGACAGAGGAACATCTTGGGATAAAAACCGGTCGAGCCACAGAGGTAATGATGGCAGGCATTTTATCACTGCTACCAATCCAGACTTATTGATCATCAGACTTCCATCCTGGACAGTTCGTGTCTGTCTCCTGCCCTCAGCCGACACTCATAACCTGAATTCTCTGTGGAAGCAGGAAGGATGCAGCGAGGGCTGTTACATTAGTGTCAGCTAAGAAGCTAACTGCTGGGTTTACCTTCAGACATGAAACCTGTAGGTGTCCACTTCCTGCTAACGAACCTGTCCACAGCTCCTGTAGGGGGCGCTCTGAATGAACAGCAGTGACCGGTCAGATCCAGAATGTAAACAGACTGATGTGCTTTGGTCTCTCTGACAGCTGAAGCTGATTTAGCCCATCAAACACTAGCATGCTGCTAACGGCTGCTGATTGGTCAGCTCAGATTGGACTGATGGGGACAGGAGCTCCTCCCTCCATGAGTCCTCACATTTATATCTCTATAGGGGCTCTGCTGCTGCTGCTGGCGGATGTGTCCAATCAGAGTGGAGGATGCTGGGAAGTGGCTCCTGGTGATGTCACTGATAGTTATAGATTTAAAAAAACATTAAAATTTAAATGCAAATGAAAATTAGAATGTTTGGGCTCCATGAGACCCCCACTCATTCTGGACATTCTCCAGACTGCCCCCTGTGGGACAGGAGGTCCAAAGCCTTCTCTCATACATAAGGGGACCAATCACCACTGAATCACAAAGACTGTACTACATAAATGAGATGTAGTCAACATACTCTGGTACATCCAGGCTGTTCACTCATGATGAAACCCCTCTGAAGCAGGTAGGCGGCTGACCGGACACTCATGGTTAGAGGAAATTGGTGACGTCATTGTGACGCTTTGTGTTTATTTTTGGCTGCGTGAGGAATGAATCTGTTACCGTGCTGATGTCTAAACCTGACGTTACCTGCTCACGCACACACAGAGCGCGCGCACACGCAGCACTGATCGAACGTTGTGCGTGTATTCTTCACGTGAATGATCCCGCAGCAGCTGGCGACGTCACGCGTTCTGTCACAGATGGTTCGAGATCAGGTCAAAACGTGAAGCTCCACCAGCAGCGCGCGCGAGCCCTAGCTCTGTTCGGCTCGAAAAAACATGGCGTCAGCCGAACACTTCCAGACACCGAACATGGCGGCTGATTCAGTACACACACACACACACACGACCTTCACCGTCGCTGCCCTCTTTTACCGTCAGTTGTGTGAACAGTCTGGAAACTGAATTCTATCAGATTCGATGTTTAAATTCTGTCCGGTTCTGAGAACCGACACAGCAGCCGACCCTCGGTGTGACCGAACCCGGCGCGTCCGTCCTCCGTGTCGGAGCCGATTCACTTCCCGGCAGGCAAAGGGGGAAACGCGGACATCCGAAGGCGCCCACAGCTCTTCTTCTGCAGCCACACGCTGCAGATCCCCCGGTGTCGGTGGACTCCGAGCCGAACGCCACGAGTTTGAACAAGGTGGCGGCAGCAAGATGGCGTCCGAGGCTGCGCAGTACCGTGGGAGGACGGGCGGGCGGTGACGTGACAGAGAAGGCGCCGCATGCTGTTTCCCCCTCAGAAAACATCCACCGTGTCGATGGCTGTCCGACCGACAAAACGGACCGAACCCCTCGGATCAGCGTCGCTCCGTCGAACCAGTCGGTGTGTTCGGGCAGAGAGAAGGTAATGCGCGCGCCGATGCCGCAGCACGTGGCCGTAGAAGGTGGATGCAGAGGTTTGGTGCTGGGGGGGCAGCCATGACTGTCAGGCCTGCTGTTAGCTAGCAGCTGTTCTGAGATCCACGGGCCCACGCACAAAGCTCACCTGTCCGCTCAGGTGAAGGTTCTGCCGGAAAGCAAGCTGTTAGCTAAACAACCACCGAGGCGAACTGTCACTAAACCTGAAACAGTGGGCTTTGTAGCTAACATAATGGCGGCTGCTCCACTCCTGTGAAAGTTCCTGCTTCTTCTGACCAAGTCTGCTGTTGTGTGGGACCAAAGGTTCGGCTACTTGGAGCTGCCCTGGACTTTGGTGCTAACAGAAGCATTTAGGTTGTTAGCTGAACATCGTGCTGTTCTTATACAGTAACACCAAAGAGCCACAACATTCTGACGTTGGAACATTTAAGCTAATGGCATGAAATTGTCCTGTTTATCTGTCTCTAAGTAGGCAGGACAAAGAACTTCAAGTGTTTGTGTGAATATTAACCTCAGTTACTTTACTGTGTTTCTGTAGGAATGTATGAGCTACATTATAGGCTAGTTAAGACATTAGCGGTATTTGCACAGCTAGCATTTATACTTGGCATTACAGGAATGAGCTAGCTAGGATGTTTGCTAACGCTACATGTTTATTTCTGCTAAAGTCTTCTTGGAATCCATGGACTCAGCAGCCTCTGCTAATGGGGTGGAGCAGAGCAGAAGAGCATGTGACACAGATGCAGGAAGTAAAGTGTCTGGTTATAACAAACGGCAGAAAGTCGTATGTTAGTCAGCCGTGGTATTTGTTTTATGCAGCCTCCCTGCAAAGCTGTTGTCACCTGTCCAGTCTAGTTTGTGTCCAAACTAACGTCCCATGTGGGCGTCTTGTCTAACGCCTTACTTAAAACAGTTTAAAGTAAAAGTTTGTTTGGGCAGACTTGTAAGAGGATAAAGTTTAAAAGTTACTTACTCCACGAGAACGGGGAAACTGGTTCTGGCTCCCAGAGCTCTCAGCTTGTTCTCCACACGTCCTCTGGGCAGAACTGTTTTCGTTTGTCGTGTCCAAGAACTATTGTGTGATCGGTCAGAATTTCAGAGTGGGCGTGGTCAATGTGGAGAAGCAGAAAAGCTTCTTCAGGTGTGCAGAATTCACACAGGTCAAACAGTACTGTCTGTTATCGTGCTACAAGCAGGTACACGCCCACCTCTCTGAACATTACCAGCTCGTTATCATCCCTCATTCATGAAAACAGATATTTGGGCAATCGAGCAAAATACCAACTAGTAGCAACATCTTCCTCCTCCTCCTCCTCTTCAAACATGTTCACCTAGATGGCTGTTTCGGCTGATGTTCAGCAGCGAAACGTCTTCAAAACCGGTGTGTGTGCCGTTTCTCGTGAAGTATGAAAAGTCAGTGCCGAAACGAACTTTGTTTTTGTTCTTGTCACCTCGAGAACACAAACAAATCATCTGTTTTTTGTGGAGTATGCAACAAACGAACCTGTGAGGTGTCACACCTGCTTCCTTATCATTTCCATTTATTTATAGAATAGAATATACTTTATTAATCCCTTTGGGAAGGTCCCTCAGGGAAATGCGGGTTATTTCCTCTGTTTATTCTGTACACGTTACCTATGTCTGTACTTTTTATGCATGCTCTGTTGTCTGTTGTAATGCTGCTCCTGGATACCTGAATTGTCCCCTGAGGATCAGTAAAGTTCTCTATCTAATGCTTTACATAGCAGCAGACGGACGAACAGCAGTAGGATGTGTCAGCCATGTTGGTGCTGACATTTTTTGGTTCTTGTTTTGCAGGAAACGCACTGATGTATAAAAAGTGGGATCCTCGTGGGACCTGTTGATGGCTTCTAAAAAGAAGCAGAGAGGCATGGTGACCCATCAGGGAGGGGCAACTGTCCCTGACCGTCCACCTGCAGGCATAGCCGTTTCCAGAAAAGGAAAGGCAAGTGAAGGCAGGATGAAGCAAAGCACCTCTGTGACCAGTGAGGAGGATAAACCCAACATATACCCGACCAAGGTGGCCATCGGGAGGACTGGTGGGCTAAAGCAGACTCCCAGTTCTAACGCTCAGTCAGACAACCCGTCGCCTGACTCCATCTGTAAAGGCATCAGAGTGACACTGGACAACACCAGCATGTGGAACGAGTTCTACAGATGCAGAACTGAAATGATTCTGACGAAACAAGGCTGCAGGATGTTCCCCTACTGCCGATTTCGCATCTCTGGCCTGCAGCCATCCAGGAAGTACTTTTTGCTCATGGACATTCAGCCTGTAGACAACAGTCATTACAAGTGGACAGGCAAGAGCTGGCAAGTTGCAGGAAAAGCGGAGTCTCATAGAAAGAGTCGACCGTTCGCTCACCCAGAGTCTCCAGCAGCAGGTCAACACTGGATGCAGAGCCCAGTGTCCTTTTACAGACTGAAGCTCACAAACAACATCTCTGACCAAGAGGGGAACGCTGTTCTGCATCCAATGCACAGATACTTACCGCGTCTGCATGTGGTCCAGACGGACAAAGCTGCTAAAGACATAAAGCTGAATGGCCCCCATGTTTTCACGTTTACTTTTCCCCAGACTGAGTTTATGGCTGTTACTACTTACCAGAACGCACGGTTTTCTCAGCTAAAAGTCCACTACAACCCGTTTGCTAAAGGCCTGAAAGAAGATGGGTCCAGTTTGTTGGGCCTCAATCTAAAAGGAAGCTCTGGTAGAGGTAGAGAGCTGAACAAAGACACCACTGAGCAGTGTCCTGTGAAGCAGAGCTTGAAGTCTTTGCTGGCAAACCATAAACCTAAAAGCTTAAAGTCAGCGGAAAAACCTTCAGCACCCGAAGACCCCGAGAAAACTGTCAGTGCAAACAAAGACCGATCAGCTACCATGGATCCCGGGGAGAGTTCACGGTAAGAGTTTCCTTTGGTTACTTTTTCCATTTCAAAGTAAAACCAGGTTAGTAGTAGTTGCTGTAGAGACTAGGTGTAAAAGCAGCAAAGATTATGTTCAGACACCGGACCTTCTGAGCAGAACAGTCCAGAGAGAGGTTAGTAAAACTGTGGACAACACAAAGGAAGAAAAAGAGTCAGGGTTTTAGGCTGCTGATCGAGTCATGGGATATTATTGATTTATCACGTCACCTCCTGAGCCAGGAGAACCTACTCCGGATGGTTTTTACTGGAGTCTCATTTAGTGATATTTAACAACAAGAACTCAAAGTCTCGACCTGCGTTCTGTTAGAAACAGTTTTAACTGCAGCAAGAAACATTAGCCAGATGCTCTAAGGTTGTTTAATGTTGGTGTACAGTTGACATTGTTGCCATAACTATAACTTTGTTCCCTACAAGGTCACCAGAGCCGCCATCAGTGTAAATGTGCAACATATTGTGACTTAAAATGAGACCATAATGAGATCTTCATGTTTGGTTCCCTCCCCAGCAGTACGCCTCCAGCTCAGAAGTTGTTCTCTGAACTGATTCGTGAGGCTCATGTTTCACTGCAGAGATGCAACCTGGAGCAGCTTGGCCTCAATCACAGCAGTTCTGTCAGAACGGACCAAACAAACACTAAGACTGTCACTTTCAATGGCAAAGTACCGGATGCTGTTCACAAAGAGAGTCTCTCTGTCAAAACAAGGAGAAGTGGAACTGGTACAAAGAGTAAAGCTAAGGCAGGCAGGCATGGTTTGACTCCACTAAACTGTAAGGACAATGTTCAGAAAGATGTTGTTGCTGCTGGGTCTCCAAACTCCTCCAAGGACTACCAGCATAGTCCAGATGCACCGTCAGAGGTAAAGCAGCACAAGCAGCCAGTTCGCCTGCCTCTGCCAGCACTCGCTTTGTTTTTGAAGCAGCATTCTTCAAAATTTAAAAAAAGCAAAAGCAAACCCGGCTCTTCTCCCCCTGCACCCTCTGCAGAACCTCTGGCTGAATCGCACACCTCAGAGGGTCTGCCTTCTGACCACACTACCAGTGCACCCTTAAAGGATCCCAATGCTGGGCCTGACACCCAGGCCTCTGGACCTTCCAGAGCAAATCTTACTCCAGATGAAGTGTTTTTGAATGTTACTGGACAAACTGATCAAACCTGTCCAGATGCTGCTACAGATCTATTGGTACCAAGACCTGATGATCACATGGCCTCCGTTACTGAAAGTTTAAGTGGGGAACCAGCAGTCCCAGAGGGAACAGCAGTGTTATCACAGTCAGATCGGCCATTTTTTCCCTTTGGAACATCTACGTTCACACTTTTCTCCAAATGTTCTACCTCTGCTGCATCTTGCAGTTTGTCCCCACCCCTCAGCACAGTGTTACCTGCCCCACACTCCCCACAAACACCAACCAAGTCTTCCACACTACCTTCAGACTCTGCCACCTTAAAGTCATTGCTCACTGACCCAGATATTTCCTCTTTAAGTTTTGAACCTCCATCACCTGCAAGTTCTCCAGAACCTTTACCTGCACTGCCGGCCTCATTGACTTTAGAACTTGATTCCTCCCGCTCTGAAGCAGCCAGCGGTGCAGAACATGCTGAAGACCTCCTGCACAGCAAAGACTCATCTGTCTTTAAATGGCATACAGTGTTACCTCCTGCTGAGCCTTACATAGACACTTCATACACACCTTTTCAGCCCACACTGCAGAATCTTAATTTAACGTCACAACCTCTGTTGCCTTCCCATACTCCCCCCCAGCCTGAACCACAGAGTCTTAACACTCCTACATCAGCACATCCACCTGGCCCACCTCCTTCATTTCAAGACACTGAACAGTCCCTGCCTTTTCCAGCAGAACTTTCACCCCTTGCCCTTCAGCTGTCTCTGTCTCCAACCTTCTCTTCTTTAGACGGAGACGGCCTGTCACCCACACCTTCAATTGCTGACCTTGTGCATTTTTTCTCCACTGATGATGACCTCGGCATGGGCGTGGAGTTTTCAAACACGGACGTAGCTGTCGCGTTACCACCTCCAGCTACAGTAGAAGCAAATGAGGTCTCTCAGCAGGTACAGCTAATCCCAGCCAGCAAAGCCTGCAAGCGTAAAAAGCCACGGCGGCGGAAGATGGATGTGGATCAGAAGATGGATGACACCACCTACAGAAGTATGCAGCCAAACCTGGAGGAGGTGGAGGAGCAGTTATTTATCTCATTCACATCAAAGGTAAAAAGAAACCAGGCACATTTCTGAAGTGTTTTTGAAGCTTAAGCTGGATCCATACTCCACGAGAACAGAACACCCCCCCCCCCCTCGACGTTACGCCCACAAAATGACGTCATTTTTCTCTCGGGCTGCCCGTTGTGCGATCTCGGACACATGTCCCGGGCAGAACTTTTTCTCTCAAGGCTGTGCGTCAACCATGCTGTGATTGGTCTGAATTTATTGTGGGCGTGATGAATGTGGAGAAGCGCAAGAGCTTCTTCAGCTGCAGAACACACAGACAGAAGGAGGAAGCACAGCGACGATGGACAGTTTAGATGAGCAGCTGGCAAACAGCTCCTGGAAGGAGAAACACGGCGCACAGAGGAGAGAGTCTGTCCACAAGGTGGCGATAAAACTAATCCCAGTATTGATCACGGCATTACAGTGGTAAACTCACACAGACCAGAGGTCTGCTGCAGTCAGCTGCACCGATCTTCTATCTATTGTCAGCTGTGCGTCCTCTTCCCTGAACATTATCAGCTCGTTAGGCCAGGTGACCACGACTGTGCTCACAATTTACAACACAACTGCATTGACAACCTTTTGTGTGTGACGTGCGCTGCGTAGGAGGGCCGTATGAGGAGTTCTGCACACACACATCTCGCGGAGTATGGAACCTCCGTGCCGAAACAAACTTTTTTTTACTCTTACCACCCGTGGAGCGAGTTCTCTGTTCTCTGTTCTCTGTTCTCTGTTCTCGTGGAGTATGGAACAGCCTTAAGTGCATCCATGCTTCATGTTACAAGCTCCCGTCAGATTCACAAACTCCTGCAGTAATCAACTGTTGACCTGATGGTAATGTCCTCTCTGCATGTATCAGGCCGGGTTACAGAGCAGTCACTGAAACCTCGGATTCCTCCATCAACACACGTACAGTCCTTTATGTTTTATTTTGAAAATCTACCGGAAACTCTTTGGTGTTCTGGTGCCTGACTGGACGTCTGCAACACGTCCTGTGTGAATCCTCTGATTAACTCAAATTACAGTGTATCACAGTGGCTGGTGCGACATTGCGCAGCGCTTTTGTAATGCTTCTAGTGTAAATCTGGCTTTAGAGTCTGGCTCCTTTCAGGTGAACCACGAGTAAACAAGTGCTCCACAGAAGCTTCGGGAAAGTTCTTGCAGACCAAAGGGTCAAACACCTGGTGGTAAACCACAAGCTTTATTTTCAGGTTTATTGGAGTGTTATGTGCCTTAAATGGGACTAAGGGTTCAGGCAGCTAAAGAGCTGCAAAGAGTTCTAATGAGTCCAGTTGTCCTGTTTAAAGCTCATGAATGAAGCAGAGAGTAACAATGATGAGACATGGGGACTAAATCACAAACTCCTGTTTCAGGAGGCCCTCAAACTCCACGTTACAGATTCCTCTGAGGAGCCGCTCCCTCAGCCTCAGGCGGCTCTGGAAGGTCAACCAGATAACAGCACGCCTGATAACGGTAACAGTATCTCAGTATGAGTATCGTTTTTTACTGAAAAATGGTTCCATCTGATCCAAGTTGGTCAAATAGGAAGCTAATTTTAACCTGATGAGAATTAAAATGTAAGTCTAAGGGGATAGGTCCCAAAGCTGACTTGGAGCTAGCTAAACAAGCGCTAGCTAACCATTAGACCTACAAGCTCTAACACTGGGTGATCCTCAGTCAGAGCTGGAAGCAAACTCTGATTATGGAAGTACCTGTCACCTAACTCTAAACTAATGAGAACTACTGCCTAATGCCAATTAGAACCGAGACTGATTATGACAAAAAAGCTGACTAGGATCTAGAAGCTAAGTGTAACATCTCTTGGTTTCGGTGTTGTCCGTTTTTTACAGTTTTCTGTTGTTTTGTAGACCAGACAAATGGAAACATGATCCAGCCTTCAGCAGAGAGTGTGGAGGAGACCATCACTGCTTTCCAGAGGATTCTGCTGAAAGACTTAAAGCTGATGAAGCACAGGCAGGTCATTCACCCTGTGCTGCAGGAAGGTATGTCTCACCTGATTCTGAGAAGCTAGCAGGACTTAGCCTCTGACTCTAAGGTAACCTTCCATCGTCTCATGATTACAGTCGGCCTAAAGATGACCCTGCTGGATCCAACTCTGGCCATTGACTTGCAGTACCTGGGAGTCCGTCTGCCCATCCCCACTCCTGGAGGCTGTCCTGGGTTGGTGACGGAGGAGCTGCCACCTCAGAGTGAGCATCTTGACCTGCAGAATGTTTACAGCTGGCTGCTGATTTAGTTACAACTAGAGTGTTTCAGTCCAAGAAACGGACGTCAGCCCTCAACAGTTCTGTTTTCTTTTATTTCCAGATGTTTCTGCTGCGTTTGTTTCCAGGACAGGGAAAACTACAGATGTGACTCAGATTAAAGGCTGGAGAGAGAAATTCTCTCCGTCAGAGGCTCCTCCCACCACCGCAGCCTGCAGACCTGAAGGTAATTTACAGGGTTTGTGTCTGTTGATGTTTCCGTCTTCTGTCTTCTAAAGCTAAGCTCACAGCATCTTAACTCTTGGCTCAAAGCTCACATAGGGAACAGGCTGACGTTAGATCTGAATTCAGAGCTCTTGGTTCTACGGATGTGTTTTGTTAACATTTGGTTGCTACTGACTGGATATAAGTGCATGGGTGACATTTTCCTTCAAAGTGTATTTAATTAAAACTGCCGGTGTTTGTGTTGCATCCTGCAGCTGGTCCCAGCTCAGACCTGCAGAAGAAGAACCTGTCAGCATTCTGCAGCGACATGCTGGATGAGTATCTGGAAAATGAGGGAAAGGTGATTAATGAACGAGCTGCCAGCTTCTCCCAGCCACCCGTGGAGCCGCCAGTCTATGAGCTGCCAACGCGGAGCACCAGCTACGTTCGGACCCTGGACCACATTCTGAATAAACGAACCACCACCTCCCTCACCTCAGACCTCATATCTGGGTTTGTCCCGCCTTCTAAGAGACTCAAGGAGACTAAAACCTGCAGGAAGGCAGACAGGAAGCAGAAAAGACACAAACAGAACAAACCCGGAGCAGAAGATGCAGCTGCTCTGGGTTCTGAACCCAGTCAAGCTAAAACCAAACAGGCTGCAGCGGATCCCACATCAGCCGCAGCACATATACCAACCCCAACCCTCAACAACAGAAGGAAACTCAAACCCAGGACCATCTCCCAGACTCTCAGTCTCTCCAGGTCCACAGCCCTCCCAAAGGATCTGATGCAGGACCTAGCTCCCCTGGAGTCAGACTCTGAGCTGGTGCCAGATGGTGTTCAGCACGAGGGCACCTGCAGGTCTCCAGTGCCCCAGACACTGATTAGACAAAGGGACCTGGAGGATGCCACAGTGTGGGAGGGCCAGTACCGGACTAGAATCACTGAGGATCGGGCCGTCGTTGCCCTGACGTCCCTCTTCACTCTGACGGTGAGAGTCATCCAGATACTGAATGCTGGTCATGTGACTGTGCTCACATGTTCTGGCTGTGTGAACACTGAGTTATGTTTGTGGTTTTAAAAGTAGTCGTTGTTTATTGACACCTAGCGAAACTGTCCCAGTAACTCCCTCCTTCTATCCCCCCTTTCCTTTCTCAGGGTTTTGTGAGGGAGAATCCAACAGACCCCATCCAGCTGGTCCGGAGACAGCCACCTCGCTGTTTGAATGAGTTCTGTAGGCTGGGCTGCATTTGCTCCAGCCTGTCCCATTGTCTCCGCTCCAGCCACTGCGGCCGCACCACCTGCATGTTTGGCTGTAGCTGCCTCAAGCAGAAGGTGGTCCTCCTCAAGAACCTGGACGGGTCTGACTCTAGCCCGCCCTCCCACCATGGGAATAGCAGGAAGAGAAAGAGGAGGAGGAGGATGAAGATGGCATACAGTAAGTCAGAGACCAGAAGCAAAGTTCATTTACCCTTAGTCCAATAAATGAAACAAAAACCTCTGCTCTGTCACTGTGCTGAACTAGTCCTAAAGGAGGCCGACAGTGTTTCCCAGCCCGCTGAACGGATCCGGACTCTGTGGAAGAGGGACAGTAAAGACTATGATCCAGAGTTGGTCTACATCCCCACAGCCAGCTCCAAGTTCCGTGCCAAGGTAAGATTTTGAAATAAGTATTTATGAGCATGGTAAGAGCTGTGTAGTTAAAGTTTAGTGTCTTCAATGGCTTCCAGGTCAGAGAGAACCACAGCAGCTGTGCCAGAGTCCGAGCTTACACAGGACTGAGGCTGCACAACAAGAAGGTTAAACCCGCTGACCGGACTCCTCAGAAACAGAGACGCAAGCTCCTCCAGGGAATCAAGTCTAAGACCTCCAGAGCTCCAACAGGTGGGCTTTTCAACACATCAGCCTCCCTCTGCTCTGGGGTTTTTTTCTTCCCTGTTTGATGACCGTCTTTCCTGCACCCTCAGCAGGTGAGCCAGTCCAGACTCCTCCCTCTGATCCTGCAGCAGAGCCAACCCCGAAGCCATCAAAGCGTCTTGTCATCCGGGCTGACTGTAAGTGGGAAAGTGATACGGACCGGAATCACGCTCTGAAGAGGCTGTGTGAGGCGATGGCCCAGGACCAGCTGGGCCAGCCGTTCTGGATCAGGAAGTATCTCATCAGTCCCATCAGTCAGACTGTGGAGGGAAGTGGTACAGATCGATGCATCCAGTACAAGGTCCGTGTCTCCAGACCTAAAACACTGCAGGAAAAGCCAGCAGCACTGGAGATCCAGAGTGAGATGGATCCAGCAGCACAGCGCATACAGGTGGGCAGCATGAGAATCTGTTTACCTGTCGGTTTGTCTTCACTGTATTTAAACCTACTGAATTCTGCAGACGCCTCAGACTGGAAACACAAGGCTGGAGGGCAGGGAGGCGGAGCTACCAGAGTATAGGCAGGAGGAACGGACAAAGGAGGCAGGGCCTCCTGAGGACAAGCTGGAGGAACGGACGGAGGAGGCGGGGCCTCCTGAGGACAGGCGGGAGGAGCCCACTGAGGAGGCAGAGCCACCGGAGGATTGGCAGCGGGAGGTGGAGGAAAGTGACATTGATGAGGCGGAGGACTGTGTGGATAATGCTGGAACAGAGAGGGGCGGAAAGACCATGGTCACCACCATGGCCCTGCCTTTCCTCACCGGAATCTCCCCGGCCGGCTTTCTCTCGGCCAATAGGAAACAGCCAGGAGGAACCGGGGACCTGATTCAGGTAGGAACACCGTGTATGGTGGAGACTGTAGGTCTTCTCAGCGTTGAGCTGCACTTCCTGGTCTTCCCCAGTGGGATCAGTGGGTTGTGGAACTGCTGCTGATACTGATCTCACACTTACATTCAACAGTTCATCTCCACAACACAGAATTCCAGGATTAATAAAATTTGATCTAATCCGACAGAAGGCACAGCTCTTTGTACGCCACAAAAAATACACATTTACCACTTCAGTTACTTTTACTTATAATTATTAGTTACTCGGAGTCATTCTTACTAATGCTTTAGTTAAAGTGTATTTTTACAGCAGTGGTTGCACTTCAGCTGCTTTCAGCACACTCACAGAGACTCTCATGTTTCCCTGCAGGTGAATGGGAAGCTCTATCCTCTGGCGAAGATTCAGCTTGGAAAGATGGGGGCACTCCACCCAGCTAACCGCCTGGCAGCCTACCTGACTGGCCGGGTGCTCTCCAGCAGGGGGAAGCAAGCTTCTCCTTCACCCTGTCCGCTCTCCTCTAAACCTCCTCAGAGTTCAGCACCAACTACTCAGGCCATCTCGTCTGCTTTCTCTGCAGGCCTCCATGCCACCGTTGCCTCCATGACTGCCACGGCCCCACCCACACTGTCCTCTAAGGGTGAGTCTTCTATTTTCTGGCCCTTGGTTCATGCATCAGAGACTCTTATCCTAAACCTCTCCGTTGTTGTCTGTAGACTCAGTGTCTCCGGTAACAGCGGTCCTTGGAGCTCACAGGACATTTCCTGTGGTTTTGTCCCACCCTTCCTGCCTCCCCACCTCCAGTTCCCCCATGGTCCTGCAGCCAGTCCAGATGGCGACAGGTGTCCAGTATTATCGCAGATCAGATGGAAAACTGGTGCAACTGATTCCCATCAGCCAGCTGAGATCGGTCAACCCACACCCACCTGCAGGCAGAGGTACGTTCTAGCCCCCCAGTCTCATTCTTTCTTTTTATGTTGGAGTGTCTGACCTTCTCCTCCCCCTCTGTATCCCCCCAGGTCCATCCTCCCCCTCTGTCCTCTCTGTTGTATCTACTCAGGCTCCACCTGTCTCTGTCATTAAACGACAAACAACACCTCCAACCAAAGCGACCCCCTCCTCCACCCTGATCCTGCCTCAGAAGACAACCTGCACCTTCAAAATCCTGCCTCCTGCCCCTGGCAAGGAACCAGTCATTGTCACCTGTACAAAAGCCCCCACCCAGCCCCCAGTCAAGGTACTAACACCTCCACGCTCCGTCACCCTCACCCAGCCCTCCCCCACAGCCCCAGTAAAGGCTGCCTCTGTCAAGCTGCCCACAAGTCTGGGTGCTGAGCTGGGGGTGAAACCTGTGAAGGTGTCTCCAATGCTGCTCGGTCCTGGAGGGGCATTAGTCCAACAGAAACCCCAGACCATCCCCCCACCGCCCCCTCATGCAGTTTCAGAGGTCACACCTGCACCCAACAGCAATCCCACAGCTGAGCTGGCCAGTGATCCAGTAGACCTGGACATCATCTGTGTGGATGATGACACGCTGCAGAGGGATGTGGTGGTGCTGACGTCAAGCAGCGACACGGACAACTCCTCAGATGTAGAATCGGACGACGACGAGGAAGAACAACTGCTAAATAATCTAGTAAGTCCTCCATCACAGGCGGAGCCAGTCAGTCAGAACATTCTGTGAATCATGATTAACCCGTTTCTGCAGCGCGACAATCACAACGTGAAGGAGCGACTGCGGCGTGGTAAGATGCGGAAACGATTTGATGGTCTGAGGCAGCAGCTGGGGCTGACGAACAGGATGTCTAAGATTCACACGCTGATGAAGGTCAGGCCCAGCCGGCGAGGCAGCAGCTTTGTGTGAGTGTGTGTGTGAGATGTGAAAGTAAATGTTGATTTTGTTCCAGGCGCAGCGAACGATCCAGGAGCTGAGGAGGATGGAGGTAAACCTAAAGAAGAAGAAGAGCAGACTGAGAAAGAAAAGGGATGAATACCTGTCCACTCTGGCTCCCCCTGCAGGTCTTAGTGTGTCTGAGCAGATAAAGGCTGCGATTTGTTCGTTTGTACCGAAGGCGGAGTCAGACTGACTGACCGTGTTTTTGATGTCTAACAGAAGACCTGAGTGAGGAGGAGCCGGGGGGGTCATCTGAGGAGCTCAAGGTCATCACAGGAAGCACGAATGTGACGTCGCCACATCAGATTTTACCTTATAACGAGGTCAGAATCAGAGTCTGAACAGCCCCGTGTCAGTGTGGAGAACTTTGTTCTTGCTCTTGCCACCTCGGGGACCAGAACAAATTTCTCTGTTCTCGTGGAGTATGGAATAATCTTTATGAGGAGTGTGCTGACTGCTAAGTGTATAAATTCTAAGAAACAAACGCTCCTCCTCTGAGACCTCTCTGTGTGTGTGTCAGGTGGAGGATGAGGGTCAGGCTGTGGCTGCGGAGATGGAGGAGGAGAGCAGTCGACTGAGGAGGCCGGAAGGGACGAGGATAAAAATCAACTTGAATCAGTATGTGCAGAAAAATGTTTTGCAGAATCTTGTTGGTGCAAACCCTTTTTAGTATCTTTAACTCAGTCATGTGCATATGATGCATTCAGGGACCATCACAAAGTTCCGGCTCCATGTTGTCACAGCTTCTGTGTGTGATGATGCCAAGTTTAAACGGTCTCTGTGTGTATTAACAAACACTCACACATGTTGTCCGATGTTTTTCAGAGTGAAGGAGACTGCTGGGGCGCTGCTGTCAGAAGAGGTACGACTCTACTGGTCACGCTGTAAACACACACACTGTAAAAACACACTGCAGAGACACACTGTAAAAACACACTGCAGAGACACACTGTAAAAACACACTGCAGAGACACACTGTAAACACACACACTGTAAAAACACACTGCAGACACACACACTGTAAACACACACACTGTAAAAACACACTGCAGAGACACACTGTAAAAACACACTGCAGAGACACACTGTAAACACACACACTGTAAAAACACACTGCAGACACACACACTGTAAACACACACACACTGTAAAAACACACTGTAGAGACACACTGTAAAAACACACTGCACACACACACTGTAAACACACACTGTAAAAACACACACTGTAAACACACACACTGTAAAAACACACTGCAGACACACACTGTAAAAACACACTGCAGAGACACACTGTAAACACACACACTGTAAAAACACACACTGTAAACACACACACTGTAAAAACACACTGTAAAAACACACTGTAGAGACACACTGTAAACACACACACTGTAAAAACACACTGCAGAGACACACTGTAAACACACACACTGTAAAAACACACTGCAGACACACACTGCAGAGACACACTGTAAACACACACACTGTAAAAACACACTGTAAACACACACACTGTAAAAACACACACTGTAAACACACACACTGTAAAAACACACTGCAGACACACACACTGTAAAAACACTGCAGACACACACACACACTGTAGACACACACACTGTAAACATACACACTGTAAAAACACACTGCAGCCACACACACTGTAAAAACACACACTGTAAAAACACACTGCAGACACACACACTGTAAAAACACACTGCAGACACACACACTGTAAAAACACACTGCAGACACACACACTGTAAAAACACACTTTTTTGTCCAAACTTTCAGCATGAGACGGTGAAGGCCGCTGACGACCACATTCTGATGACATCATCTGTGTCGCCTCAAAAAGCTCCTCCCACTCCCACACCTGTCCAGACAAATGGGGTGTCAAAGCCCGTCCTGAATCCTCCTGCTGTGTCCTACAGTGCAGTGAGGCAGAAGCTGAGGACTATTCCTAACATCCTGTCTCGCAGGAAGAATCCAGCTGTGCCTTCAGTAGAAGGTCAGACTGAGACTGTGCGGCGAGCTGTCCTCTAAAACAACACGTCTACACCCAGGCTGAAGTCTTCCTTTTGTCTCTGTCCAGGTGGACAGTCGTCTCTGGTAGTTCCAGCTGAGATTCTGTCTCTAGTCGGGGGAGCATTGCCAGTTCAGCCCGTCCTGACCCTGAGCCCGCTGCTGGCAGGACAGACAGTGCTGCAGACCAGTCCCATGTCAGGTTCGAACCAGTCTCTGCTGCCCAGTACTCTTCACTTCACTCTGCTTTTATTTTGAAAGTAAGACCCGTTCTTTCCTGTATGCAGGTGTGGCCTCAGTCACCCTGAACATTTCCAGTCTGACCAGTACACAGATCCATCTCACAGGTCCTGTAACTGGTAAGAAGTACACCTGCTAACTAGTGAGCTAACTGACTAATCACTCATGCAATCTAACTGACTAACCTGGTTAGTTACCCGTCAAACAGCCGGTAGGTTATTGATAAATCATTTCACTTTGTTCATCAGCTGATCATCAATGTTTTTCTCGACAGCCCCAAACGTCAATGTGCTGCCCCCGGTTCAGCCAGAAAATACACAACAACACACAAAACAAACACAATCTCAGCCAGCAGCGCCTCCAGACCCTCATTGGGCCCCAGCTGCTGGATCAGACCGGATCACAGACCAGGACCAGCCGCGGACGGGTCAAGGTGCCAGGTGTATGTCAGAGGTAAAAGAGGTGGGGCCTTCAAGGCCTGAGCCCAGGGGCGACTCAGAGAATGAGACCCTGACGTCACTCCTCAATGAGATCGTGTTCCTCAGCCAGCAGACCGGTGTCCCACCAACCACAGCGGCGTCTCCATCACCAATAAAACCATCATCTGAGGCTGAACCGGGTGGAGCTGAGGATCAGGGACACACCCAAACCCCTGTGGTCAAGCAGCACTACACTGATGCAACTGAGACAGAGGGGGTGGGGATAAACTGCCATTCAGAGACGACACAGACAGGAGTGCAGGGTGAACACACCAGCACCTCTAAAGAAGGAGTCCTGGCCCCTCCCCCTCTTCTGCAGATGAAGGTGGGCGGAGCTAAAAGGGCCAACCCTACCGGCAGTGACAGAGCAGCAGTAGATGGGGAGGAGGAGCGGAGCAATGAGGGGGTCCTACCCTGGAGACCGATGCCGAGGCTGGTTCCTCTGGGTCTGAGAGGAAACCCCCCCAGCTGATGATCGCATGATGTCACAGCAGCTTATGTGGACAGACAGGAACTCGCTCTGATTGGTTTCAGCTGTTGCTGCAGTTTCCTGGTGACCAATCAGATGACTGATTATTTATTTTCTCATATTTTTCTGTTTAATCGCCAACTGGAGGAAGTGACATGTAACCGCAGCGACGGCCTGTAGCTGCTTTGTTCAGGAGTTCCAGAATGTTGAAACATTTGAGGGAACAGTAGTGTCATCTGTCGCCATGGTGAAACCGTCCCATCAGGAGACATGACGTTCACCTGCAATAATTTCATTCATGTTTCCAGGAAAATCAAACAAATGTCATCTTTTGTGTTCAGAGTGCGCGAGTGGAACACAAAGAGGAGTCGGACCTGTACAGGAAGCGTGTCTGATCCTGGAGGGGAATGCAGTCCAGAACTGTTCAGACTGTTCAGCAACATAACAAGATAACCCATCATGTGGAAGGAATTTGAAAATGAACGCTTTGTCTAAGAACTCTTGTAGTTTTTCTGTTTTTCAAATACAATCTGTGATTCTGCTCCAACTGTTACAACTTTATTCTGAGTTTGGCATCATGTCAGGATCTGAAGTTCAGCAGGAAGTGTGTTGGTGTTTCACAGTAAAAGCAGTGGGTCTCTTTTCTTTTTGATATTTGTATTTTTGTATATGTTCAAAGTAAAAAAGAAAAAGTTTGAGTAGGACCTGGGTTAATGACGCCTAACCTGTCAAAATAAAATCTGAAACGCTGCAGTTCCTGTTTTCTGCCGCTGGGTGCGCGTCAAACCGAGGGGCTTCTGGCACCACGCCGGAAGTGACCGTTCAACATCAAAATAAAAGTATGGAGTGGAGACCGCGGGAATTCTGACGTCAGAATCAGAGGACACCTGAAAACTTCACGTCGTAACAACACAAACAGGAAACACGTGCTGCCTGTAAACGTGACGTGTCCGGGTGGAACTACGGATTGATTGGCTGATCGGAACTCCTGTTAACAGGCAGGTGGGTGAGGTTGGAGCTCCTCTGCTGGCTGTGTGGGTGGAGAGGTTTTAATGAGCAGCTGCCATGTTTTGTTTTTGTTATGAGGAATATTCGTGGACGTGGATCGAGGGTTATGTTATTCTGAAAAGCCCCACCGGAAGTGATGGTGTCCCTGCCGCATGCGGCCTTGACGCTGTCGGACCGTCGCCCGGCTCAGTTCGATCCTGTCGTGTTGGAGCCGCAGCGTCTCCCCGTTCCTCGCTGCGGCGGAAGAATAAGATGCTGAGCAGCAGCGAGCCGGAACCGCTCAGAATCAGAAGCAGAACCGGAACAGCGGAGCCGTCCGGGGCGGACAGAATGACAGCAGCTGCGGCGGTGGTGGAGGAGCGGGCCACAGAGAAAGGCTGCAGCCGCTGAGAAACGCAGCTAGCCGGCTGCTAACGGCGCGATGGCCGCGGATGGAAGCGGAACGATCCGCAGCCGCATCAAGAACCTGCTGCGCTCCCCGTCCATCAAGCTGAGGCGGAGCGCCGCCGCGCGGCACAAGCGCGACCTCAGCGGCAAGGTACGCGCGCGCACACACTGCAGTGGTGTCCGTCTGCGGGCTGATTGACCTGAGCCGTAGAAGGCTTTAAAGCTGCCACATGTCCTCATACCTGCAGAGACACAGCTGTCCCCTGGAGGACACCTGTTCATTGTAACATGCTGCTGACCACTCTGAGCTGACTGATCCAATCAGCAGCCTCGGTTTCACAAATGGCAGTTCCTCCGGTGTCCACTGGAGGCTGACCCCAGAAGTGAGTCAGTCCCCTCGGACTCTATGTCAAACTGTGTGTGCAGATCATTAACACATCGTCTGCTCACACTAACATTAACCAGGGTTAGGTACACAGTCGGGGCGGACGTCTCCTGCAGGACTTCCTGTTAGTCAGGTCTGTCCGGTCTGTTTGTCCCTGCAGGGTTCTCATCTGTTTGTCTGCACAGCTCCCACAATGCTTTGTGTCCCACATGGATCCTGCCTGTTTGACTGCTGTTGTAAGGACATCCCCTTTAGTTCTGACATAGAGGACATGTCCTAACTCTGTAAACACGTCTTCTTTAAAGTGTGTCCTCATTTTGTAGTGTTGTATTTACTGACTTTGTAACACATAAAACTGAAGGCATGTGCACAAGTGGACAGCCTCCTGTTTGGTGCATGAAAACCAGACTGAATCCTGTCCTGCTGTGGACACAGGACAGGATTCAGGATTCAGTCCTGCTGTGGACACAGGACAGGATTCAGTCCTGCTGTGGACACAGGACAGGATTCAGGATTCAGTCCTGCTGTGGACACAGGACAGGATTCAGGACAGGATTCAGGATTCAGTCCTGCTGTGGACACAGGACAGGATTCAGGATTCAGTCCTGCTGTGGACACAGGACAGGATTCAGGATTCAGTCCTGCTGTGGAGCTGTGATGCGATCACAGCCACATGTTTCCATGTGACTTCATTCAGTTGTTCAGCCCTACAATGTAAGCTTCACTGTAAACAGGTTTTTCATGGTCGAGGACATGTTAGCATGTTAGCATGTTAGCCTTGCAGGAGGTATTTTTCCAGGGACGCTCCTGAGAGGACAGACTGGGTGAGTCAGCAGGTCTGCAGTCAGTCTGTGAACACAAACAGCTCATGATTCATCCGGATGGGTTTAAGTTTGAACGCTGTTCACAGCTCAGAGGGAAAAGCAGTGAAAACATGAAGAGGTGCAGAGGGAGGGAAAGTCATGTGGGCGCACACACACACACACACACACACACACACACACACACACACACACACACAGGGCAGACTGTGTGCTGTTAGCTTAGCAGCAAGCTCAACACTGCCAAGCAGCTCAGTGTGTTTTACAGCTGGACCGGCTGTCCAGATACTTCAGGAGACAATTAAACACCATGGCCTGTGAAGTAAGTGTGTGTGTGAGTGTGTGTGTGTGTGTGCATGCAGTGATGTTGTGTGTAGCAGCTAGAGCTCCTCCAGTGTCTCAGATCAGAAAGAAGCTGAGACAAAAGTGAAGACACAGCCTGTCTGTCCCTCAGTTAGCATCCAGCCCACCAATGGGAATGCAGACCTGGCCACACGGCCGTCTGATTGGTTGGTGTAATGATGTTGGTGACAAATGTCTGAAATGATGGAGGAGACCCCCCCTCACATGACCTCTGACCTTTGCCTTCCAGGTAACCTTGGAGAAGGTTCTGGGTATCACAGCTCCAGGAAACCGAGCGCTGGCCTGCGACCACCGGACTGGACTCGTGGCGTATCCTGCTGGGTGAGGATCAGATGAACACTGTGAGGTTATTAGATCCACATCAGCCTACACACTGAAGCCCCATGAGTGGAGGGGTTGATGCTTGAACATCTAACAAAGCTCTTATGAGAGTTTAAATGAGAGGAAGGAGTTAACCAGTCAAAGCTGCGACGTAAACACAGCCCACTGTTGAAGTGTTGGTGAAGAACAAAGGCTGAAAGGAGTCGATGTGTTGGTGGAGGTGTTTATACTCAGGAGCTGGTTGGACATAGAAACAGATTAAAGTCTGGAATGTCAGCAGCAGACCGTCGCTGCGCCTCTCGGCTGTGGAGGCTAACGAGCTGATCAGATTATCAGATTAAAGGCATCATGTGTTCAAAGTGGCAGCAGCCGCGCTCGGCCTCAGCTCTCTGCTGACTGGACAGGGTTCCAGAGAGTTCGGAGGGCGTCTGTACTCCCTTAGTACTCCTTAAGTTTACAGATGCATTATTCATTCACGCCACATTCACACAGTGGCAGTGGTGAGCTACAGATGTAGCCACAGCTCCCCAGGGGGGCGGAGACGTGGCTGCTAAGGTGTGCGTACGGCCTCTCCGACCACCACCGATTCATTCAGACAGTGAATGCACTGGAGGCGATGTGGGTAAAGTGCCTTGCCCAAGGACACACAACAATGACTAGAACCGCCAACCTTCCGATTATTGGACAACCCTGCTCTACCACTGAGCCGCTGCTGCCAGCTGAGAATGGAAAAGAAGTGGAAGTGTCTGGAAGTGCAGACAGAAAAGTGTGTTCGACCTTAAAGGTCTTGAACTGTTTGAGGATCAATGAAATGACTGTTGGTGAAAGCAGGTGAAGCGCAGTGTGAGGCAGAAACACTCAAATAGTTGAGTTTAGGCAGAATATGAAGCGGTACCACGGCCTCAGGGACTTCCCTGAAAGAGGTCCCGATCATGAGAGGCTCTGAGGTCTCCAGCTGTGTTTTAAAGCTGGGTTCCTCAGAGGGGTCCTGGAGGTTACGGTGGGATCTGTGTGGGTTGGTCTGGGGATGGTTCCTGATGAGTCACAGGCCTGTGGAGTGTTTCTGCAGGTGTCCTGCAGGGGTCGCTGTGGGCTGAGGTCTGTAAGGTGTTCACAGAGGCCTCTGGATCTTTAGAGCTCTCTCTGCGGCTGTCAGAGTTTCAGGAGCTTATCAGAAGGTGTTGGTGCTTCTAGAAAGTTCTCTGTGCAGTCCATGGACAGACGTGTCCTCGGCTGGGCTCCATTAAAGCTCAGGGCACAGATAGATGTACTTTATTGATCCCACATGGGGAAACTGAATGTTATCTGCTGCAGGCGCCTGGACTTCAGTCTCTTTGTCAGCTGTCAGGACACACACACACACACTCAGTGGATATTGTTGATGAATCTGGTGGGATGGCAGAGAATGTGTGAGGGTGCCCCCCCCCCAACTGGAATCCAAACTCTGACCAATCAGCTGCAGGCTGGGAGCAGCTGATTGGTCAGTCTGTGTTCAGATGCAGCATCAGTCTGATGCTAAGAAATGCTGACGTGAAGTGAAGTGGGTCAGTGGATCAACTGGTGGGGGAGGGGCGGGGTAGTCATGTGTGTAGAGACATGGAGAAAATAATATAACACACAAAGTTATGTTGTGTTCATAGACACACACACACACACAGACACACACACTCCGTCCTGTGTCAGAGTGTGTGCAGAATCACTCAGGTATTCAGACAGAGATCAGCTGCAGGAAGCTGCAGGTCAGACAGAGACTCTCTGAGTGTTGGTCATGTGACTGCTGCTCACAGTGACTCCATCATGGCGTCCTGCTGAGGGGGACAGGACTTCATGTTTGGACTGAGTCTGGTGCTTTATTTCTGGAGGAGTTTTGAAGTCAGGTCAGCGTGGGTCCTCACTAATGTAGAAGCTCAGCTGTGTGTGTCGGTGAGGAAGAATATAATTGGCTGCTGATTCAGCAGCTTACAGACGAACAGTCAGCAGCAGAGTCTTTATCTGCACACACACACACACAGACACACACACGTGTGATTTACGGTGTTGTGAGGACCTGCCTTCCTTTTAGGGACAAACTAAATCCTGATCAGTTCAACCATTACACCCGTGTGTGTGTGTGTGTGTGTGTGTGTGTGTGTGTGTGTGTGTGTGTGTGTGTGTGTGTGTGTGTGTGTGTGTGTGTGTGTGTGTTTGTGTGTGTGTCTGTCTGTCTGTGTGTGTCTGTGTGTCTGTCTGTGTGTGTCTGTGTGTGTGTGTGTGTGTGTGTCTGTCTGTCTGTCTGTCTGTGTGTGTCTGTGTGTGTGTGTGTGTGTGTCTGTCTGTGTCTCTCTGTGTGTGTCTGTGTGTGTGTGTGTGCGTGCTGACCTACATGAACATGTCCATCCATCTGTAAAATGTTCAGAGTGGGTCTGCAGCTGATTAAAGAAGAAGTCTGTCGCACTGCAGTCAGGATACGCATAGCCTAGCTTAGCTTAGCCTAGCTTAGCTTAGCTTAGCTTAGCCTAGCTTAGCTTAGCTTAGCATAAACGGCTTTGTGCTTGGCCCAAACCGTCTGCCTCTGGTCTGCGATGATTTATGTGATGGATCAATAACCTGATGATTGTATTGCCTGTATGAGTATGTGTGAGCTTGTGCGGCTCCCTGTGTTTGTCTGTGTGTGTTGTTATGTCTGTGTGTGTGTGTTTGTGTGTGTGTTGGTGTCAGTTTCACTGTGTGCTTTAATGGTTTTGCTGGTCATGTGACTGCAGGCGGAGGCTTTTGTGAGATTCTTTGGCTGCTTCCTGTCTCTGCAGGTGTGTCGTGGTCCTGCTGAACCCTCGTAAGAACAAACAGTACCACATCTTTAACAGCTCCAGGTAAAACCTGCCGATCAGAGCGCCTCCCCGCTGCTCCGCCTTGCTTTGACCTCCTGTTGTCTGTGTTTTCAGGAAGGCCATCACCACGCTGGCGTTCTCTCCAGATGGGAAATATGTGGTCACCGGTGAGGTGAGTGAGTGTTTGTGGCTGTTGGCTGCTGCGGTGGCACCTGGGTAACAGCTGTTTGTCCTCCCTCCTCAGAGCGGCCACATGCCGGCGGTTCGGGTCTGGGAGGTGGCGGAGCGTCTTCAGGTGTCTGAGCTACAGGAGCATAAATATGGAGTCTCCTGCGTGGCGTTTTCCCCAAATGGCAAATACATTGTGAGCGTGGGCTACCAACACGACATGATGGTCAACGTGTGGAACTGGAAGGTAACGGCCGGCTGCACGCGTCGGGTGCCGGCTGCACACGTCGGGCGCCGCCTGCCGGGAAACGTGCTGACGTGTTGTTTCTTCTTCAGAAAAACGTCGTTGTTGCTGCCAACAAGGTGTCAAGCAAAGTGACGGCCGTCTCCTTCTCCGACGACAGCTCCTACTTCGTCACTGCTGGCAACCGACACGTCAAGTTCTGGTACCTGGACCACGCCAAGACCTCCAAGGTTTACACAGCAGCCCATCCGTTGCTCGCATGCTGGTCAGCTGTTGATGAGAACATGCACTGATTGGTCGTCTTTGTCTCCAGGTAAACGCCACCGTGCCCCTGCTGGGGCGTTCAGGGCTGCTGGGAGAGCTCAGGAACAATTTCTTCAGCGATGTGGCGTGTGGGCGGGGCCAGCAGGCCTCCTCCACCTTCTGCATCACATCCTCTGGCCTGCTGTGTGAGTTCAATGACCGCCGGCTCCTGGACAAGTGGGTGGAGCTGCGGGTGAGTAACAGTTCCATCTGCTGTGACACTCCGACCTTCACCTGGAACAACCTGGAACAAAGCTAGCTTTGGCTAGGTCAGCGTAACGTGACGCTAGTGTTCAAAGCTAACCGCGTCATCATGCTAACACACAGCACACAGACTGTTCTTTACAACCTGCTGCCTTCAGCCTCTAATGTGAACTTCCTCTGCTTCCTCCTCTGCTTCCTGAGCAGAGAGTCGACTCTGCCTCTGTAAGTCCTCGTCTCACCTGGACGCACCTGTCGGGTGTAAACACGCTAACATTTCATCCCTCATCCGATGACAGTCCTCCCGCGCTCAGCGCTGCCACTGTTCAGACACGCCCACTTCCTTCCACTCACCCTCATTGGTTTGTTTCACATGCTGCTCTCATTCATAGTCAGTTCTCCACCTGATTGGATGAATCATCCCACACACACATCTCCAGCCTCACAGATGACCCTGAACGCACCATCGCTCACCTCCACTGTAACAGTATCTCACAGGTTCAATGACTGCAGCGTCAGAGCATGCTGTTAGCATGTAGCTGCTGCCTGTGCTAACATGTTAGCCTAGCCTGGGTGGTTCTTGTGAATGAAGGTGAAAGGTTCTACTTCCTGATGTCTGTCTCTCTGTCCACCTGTGTGTCCTCAGACGTCTCAGGCCACCTGTCTGTCGGTCACAGACGACTTCATCTTCTGTGGTTGTTCTGATGGAACGGTTCGAGCCTTCAGTCCTGTAAACCTGCACTTCCTGTGCACTCTGCCCCGCCCACACTGTCTGGGTGTTGATATTGCCAGCATGGTGGACGCTAGGTAACCCACCTGTCCAGTAGTCCAAAACGTCAGCCTGCATCCTCCCTCACATGGAGACTGTTCTGTTTGTTGATTTTTCACATCAAACTCTCCTCTTCCCCTTTCTTAGTCAGCTGTTCTCCTGCAGGGCGGAGTCTCGTTACCCGGACACTGTGGCGGTGACCTATGATCCCACCAACCGCTGGCTGTCATGTGTCTACAATGACCACAGTGTTTATGTGTGGGACGTCCGCGATCTCCGTGACCCCCGCAGGGCAGGAAAACTTTACTCCGCCCTCTACCACTCGTCCTGTGTGTGGAGCCTGGAGGTGAGTGTGTTAACACACACACACACACACACACACTTGAAATCACTCCTCCTTTTTGTGCTGCAGGTTTACCCAGAGGGAGAAGGCGGTGTGCGTCCACCCCCAGGTTCTTTCCTGTCCTGCTCGTCAGACAACACCATCCGACTGTGGAACATCGAGGGACACGGTGCCCTCCACAGGAACATTCTGAGCCACGTAGGACACACACCCACACACAGCTACCTGTGTTTATGTGACTCAGGGCTCAACAGCGCCTCCTATAAAAATACCTTCATTTTTAATGTCTGACCTTTGATCGCTCAGGACCTACAGAAGGTCATTTATGTGGACGACAACATAACCAGCCTCCTGGACGCTGACAGCGTCGCTGTCGGCAACACAGAGAAGGCAGGCTCATCAGGGTCAGAGGGTCAGCAGGCAGACCAGAGCCGGGCTGGCATTAGGACCCTGCGAGTCAGTCCTAACGGACAGCACCTGGCCTCTGGTGACCGGCTGGGAGTCCTGAGGTGAGGTGAAGGGGCCCAGCTGGGTGTGATAAGGAATGGATCAGTCAGACTGACGCTGTGTGTGTGTCTGTGTGTGTCTGTGTGTGTGTGTGTGTGTGTCTGTCTGTGTGTGTGTGTCTGTGTGTGTGTCTGTGTGTCTGTGTGTGTGTGTGTCTGGGTGTGTGTGTCTGTGTGTCTGTGTGTGTCTGTGTGTGTGTGTCTGTGTGTGTGTGTCTGTGTCTGTGTGTGTCTGTGTGTGTGTGTGTGTCTGTGTGTCTGTGTGTGTCTGTGTGTGTGTGTCTGTGTGTGTCTGTGTGTGTGTGTGTGTCTGTGTGTGTGTGTCTGTGTGTGTGTGTGTGTGTGTCTGTGTGTGTGTGTCTGTGTGTGTCTGTGTGTGTGTGTGTCTGTGTCTGTGTGTGTGTGTGTGTGTGTGTGTGTGTGTGTGTGTGTGTGTGTGTGTGTGTGTGTGTGTGTGTCTGTGTGTGTGTGTCTGTGTGTGTCTGTGTCTGTGTGTGTGTGTTTTTAGGATCCATGATCTGAGCAGCATGGAGGAGATCCTCAACGTTCAGGCTCATGACTCTGAGATTCTCTGCCTTGAGTTTTCCAAACCAGATACAGGTAAGAAACACACCATGTGTACACAACGTAAACAAACACACACTGCTGATCAAACTCGTAGGACCAAAGAAAAATGACCAGAGAAAATATTCCTGTTCCAATGTTTACTTCTGCGTCTGAGGGTGAAGCGATGGGTTTGGCACATGTGGCTCAGCCAATAGGAGATCAGACACCGTCTTCCACCAGTATTCACCGCAGAAAGGTCCTGGCAGGGCAGGAAGGTCCTTACAGGGCAGGGCAGGAAGGTCCTTACAGGGCAGGGCAGGGCAGGGCAGGAAGGTCCTGGCAGGGCAGGGCAGAAAAGTCCTGGCAGGGCAGAAAGGTCCTGGCAGGGCAGGGCAGGGCAGAAAAGTCCTGGCAGGGCAGAAAGGTCCTCGGGTCCTGGCAGAGCTCACACATGGATCAGGCAGTAAATGTCTCACTCTCTCAGATTAACTGTAGAAACAGAACATTTGTGTCGAGCAGGAAACAAGAACACAAAGGGAGGAATGCACAAACACACGCAGACTTTGTGTCATGGATACCGTCTCTTCCCCTCTCAGGTCTCCAGTTATTAGCCACGGCCAGCCGGGACCGGTTGATCCACGTCCTGGATGCGGGCAGAGACTATAGTCTGGTTCAGACTCTGGATGAACACTCGTCCTCCATTACTGCTGTCAGATTTGCTGGTCAGTGACTCCGACCACCTTTAACCCTCTGAACTGTGACCACTGTCAGGGTTTAACCTCTGACCTTCTTCTGTCCATCAGCCAATGAGGGGAAGGTCAGGATGATCAGCTGTGGAGCTGACAAGAGCGTATACTTCCGCACTGCCCAGCAGGTGAGTTTCATCAAATGGATTTGGTCGTGTTCGGAGAGGTCTGGCAGAAACAGACGTGGGATTAAAGGATTTATGCTGATGACATCACATCCTTTTCCTCAGGTGGGGGAGGGGTTGGAGTTCACTCGTACACATCATGTCGTCAGGAAGACTACTCTGTATGACATGGACGTCGAACCCACCAGGAAGTACGCAGCAGTGGGCTGTCAGGACCGCAGCATCAGGTAACATACACACACAGACACACACACTGGATGGACCAGTAATCACTGTGCTCCCGTCTGATTGGCTGTTTGCCCCTCAGGATCTTTAACATCAGCAACGGTAAACAGAAGAAGATGTACAAAGGCTCTCAGGGCGAGGATGGAACGCTCATCAAGGTTCGTCTGTTTGCTATAGTGATGTTTCCATCAGGACAGGTGTTAACTGGCCCCTCCTCCTCCTCCTGGCCCCTCCCCTGGCTCCTTCTCCTCCACCTGGCCCCTCCCCTGGCTCCTCCTCCTATTTCTGGCTCCTCCTCCAGGTGCAGATCGACCCGTCAGGGCTCTATATCGCCACCTCCTGCTCTGACAAGAACATCAGCATCTTTGACCTTTACTCTGGAGAGTGTGTGGCCACCATGTTCGGACACTCCGGTCAGTCTGCTGCCGACTGTGTTGTTGGTTTGCGTTTATTGTTATTGTTGTGTATTGACTCCTGTTTGTGTTGCAGAGATTGTGACGGGGGTGAAGTTCAGCAGTGACTGCAGACACCTGATCACTGCGTCAGGTGACAGGTACGCCTCACTGCAGGTCAGAGCGCCATGTTCTTCATCATTGTCCACACTGAACACTGTGTGTGTGTCTGTGTGTGCACAGCTGCATCTTTGTGTGGCGTCTCAGTCCAGAGTTGACCATCAGGATGAGGCAGCGACTTGTTGAACTCCAGCCCTCCAGCAGCACTCCACACTCCCAGAATGCACCTCAGCAGAGAGCTGTGAAGTTCAGGTGAGTGTCAGCAACAATCTGAGAATCCACAATAATGACAACAAACACAATGATGTGTCTGTGTGTGTCTCTGTGTGTCTGTGTGTCTCTGTGTGTGTGTGTGTGTCTGTGTGTGTGTGTCTGTGTGTCTGTGTGTGTGTGTGTCTGTGTGTCTGTGTCTCTGTGTGTGTGTGTCTGTGTGTGTCTGTGTGTGTCTCTGTGTGCCTGGGTGTGTCTGTGTCTGTGTGTGTCTGTGTGTGTCTGTGTCTGTCTGTGTGTGTCTGTGTGTGTGTGTGTGTGTGTCTGTGTGTGTCTGTGTGTGTGTCTGTGTGTGTGTGTGTGTGTGTGTGTGTGTCTGTGTGTCTGTGTGTGTGTGTGTCTGTGTGTCTCTCTGTGTGTGTGTCTCTGTGTGTCTGTGTGTGTCTGTGTGTGTGTGTCTGTGTGTGTCCGTGTGTGTGTGTGTGTGTCTGTCCGTGTGTGTGTGTCTGTGTGTGTATGTCTGTGTCTGTGTGTGTCTCTGTGTGTGTGTGTGTCTCTGTGTGTCTGCGTGTGTGTGTGTGTGTCTGTGTGTGTCTGTGTCTGTGTGTGTCTGTGTGTGTCTGTGTCTGTGTGTGTCTGTGTCTGTGTGTGTCCGTGTGTGTGTGTGTGTGTGTCTGTGTGTGTATGTCTGTGTCTGTGTGTGTCTCTGTGTGTGTGTGTCTGTGCGTGCGTGCGGTCAGGGAGGCGGTGTCTCCTCGTGTTGTCACCATGTCATCTGACAGTGACAAAGAGGAAGAGGAGGAAGAGGAGCTTGGTTGTCCTTATGTCCCCACAGCAGGAAGTCTGGAGGAGGAGACAGGTCTGTTGCCATGGTTACATGTTAGCTCCTCTGTTGATGATACTTTGCTGCTGTATTGATCATTGATCAGCTCAGCTGCTGACTGTGATCAGGAGCAGCTGATTCATCATTCATGGCGTCTTTCTGCTCGTCTCCCTCAGAGGCGCCTGATGATGTGCACAGCAAAGATGGCAGGAAGGTCAGAAACAAACCGTTACTGCGTCGTCTACTTGAAAACATCAGGCAGGTTAATCACAGGCTTTTCTTTATGACTTCTCAGGAGGCGTCGGAGAGTCGACTCCCTCGCCGCAGGTGGTCCAGGAGGACGGGCGGCGCTGACGGCGTCCTGATGGTAAAGTCCATGTTGGATCTGAGACTCCTGGACTCATACTGCCCGGGCAGACAGGAGGAGCATCAGGCGGAGCAGGAGGAGGTCAGCATGCTGACGGACACAGAGCACGCTTTAAACAGCAGGTGGATGTAGTATTCATCACTGTATCCTCCTACAGGTGGAGACACACCCACTTCATGTTAGCCCGACCAGGGGAGGGCAGGCTGTGGAGGCGGGGCTTCACAGGACCAATCGGGAGCTGGGGAGTACTATGAGCCTGCAGGTGACCACAGCCTGGGTAAGAACACACTCAGTCAGCTTTATGTAGCACAGAGAGGGAGTTACACAGACACACACACACACGTTTCTGTCCTTTCAGGGGGATGATGAGGCGAGGACCAATCAGAGACCAGACTTTATCCTGCTTTCCAATCAAAGCTCAGGCAGGGAGGATCAGGTGCTGTATCCGGACCAATGGGAGGACAGAGTGAGTCTGGCAGAAAGGTAAGACTGCTTCCTGTCCTAACATGACCCCCCCCATCTGAACCTGATTCTGATGTGTGCCCCGCCCCCTCAGTGAGTTCCAGGTAACAGAGGTGCATCCTGCTGCTGTGGGAGGACGACAAGACAAACCCAGTCCAGACAGCGGCTGCTCCCTGGGATTCAGCTCCAGACTGTCCAGTCCAGACAGACCCACCAGAGACGGTGAGACAGGGGACCTGAAGGCTGACCCTGATCTGTCTGTACCTAGTCTCACTTTGTATTCTGTGTCCCACAGAACCCACTGAGCCTCACAGTGTGGACGGCAACTCCTCTGAGCTGGAGGAGGAAGAGGAGGAGGAGGAGGAGGAAGCAGGCCAAGGAAGTGCAGAGGTCAGAGCGTCTCAACCCGTCCCTCAGACTCCAGACCAGGAGGCTTTCCTTAAGGAGCACTTTGTGACACTGGCTGACCGCTCTGCCTCAGGTACACGGCAGGTCTCACACTGGAACATGACCGGCAACACAATGAGCGTCACAACGAGCAACACAATGAGTAACACAACAGCCGACACAATGAGTAACACAACAGCCGACACAATGAGTAACACAACAGCCGACACAATGAGTAACACAACAGCCGACACAATGAGTAACACAACAGCCGACACAATGAGTAACACAACAGCCGACACAATGAGTAACACAACAGCCAACACATTAACTCTGCATTTGCCCCTCTGTGTTGTGGTGAGGATTGAAGCTTGTTCCTTACTGCAGGAGAACAGAGAAGCTCTCACAGCTTGTTCTCCACACATGGTCCAGGCAGAACTTTTTTATCGGTCAAACTGTCAGAGCTGTTCGGTCTGTTGTTCTTGTCGCCTCGGGGACACGAATAGATGTCTCTGTCCTCGTGGAGTTTGGAAGCTGTAATCTGCACCTAACTGAAGTGTGAACTTTGTGTTGGCAGGAAGTCCAAGCAGAGCATCTCACAGCTCCACCGAGAGTCTCAGCATCTCCTCCAGGTTTCTGTCCCAGACCTCAGTTGGAAGGTGAGACACCAGTTCACTGATCAATCCCTATCAATAACCCCATGATCAATAACCCCATAATCAATAACTCCATGACCAATAAAGTTATGACCAATAACCCCATGATCAATAACCCCATGATCAATAACCCCATGACCAATAACCCCATGATCAATAACCCCATGACCAATAACTCCATGACCAATAACCCCATAATCAATAACTCCATGACCAATAACCCCATGACCAATAACCCCATAATCAATAACTCCATGACCAATAACTCCATGACCAATAACCCCATGACCAATAACTCCATGATCAATAACCCCATGATCAATAACCCCATAATCAATAACTCCATGACCAATAACTCCATGATCAATAACCCCATAATCAATAACCCCATGACCAATAACTCCATGATCAATAACCCCATGATCAATAACCCCATGATCAGTAACCCCATGATCAATAACGTTATGATGAATGGAACCAGCTGCTCAGCACCTGTGTTTAAACGTTGCTGTCCTCCTCAGCCGGACTGTGTGTCCTCTTCTATCTCGGACCCCCATCGAGGGAAAGGCTCGTCCTTTAGTCTCTGAGGTCCGACCTCTGATGGATGAGAGCCAGACCAGAGACCAAGACAGGAGGGTGTCATGGAACCAGGACCAACCCCAGAAACAGACCCAGGACCAGCTCTCCTTACTTCAGGACCAAGTGCAGCCTCACAATGGGACCAATCAGGGCAAGCCATCTCAGGACCTTATCCAGCCCCAAGAGGACCCCTCCTCGGCCCAACAGGCCCACCGACCCTCCCCACTGCGGAAGAAGGTCCAAACCTCAGTGGAGTCCCGAAGGACCCTAGGCCCAACGGCCCGGGCTGCTGCCTCCCACCTAGGCTCCTCCTCTGGACTTCGGAAGGCTCAGTCTGTGCACAGCCTGCTGTCGGACCCAGGTAACACTCCAGCCTGACTGTAGACCCGCCTGCAGCTGAACCTCTAAACACTTCCTGTTTGTCTTTCCAGCAGGGGACCCCTCTTGTCCTGGCAGAGAGGTCCCTCCTCAGCTGCTCCCCCCCCCTGAGCGTCCCACCACCCTCCCTTCCTCTCCCAGGCGGCCCCCAACCACAGGACCCGCCCTTCAGAAACCCAGCCCCGCCTCCCCTAGATCCCCCCAGCAGGAAACAGCTGCTGCCACGCCAAGGAAGTCTTCCTCCTCCTCTCTGACCCCATCAGCTCTGCGCTCCTACATGAGCCCCACTGCCAGCTCCATGGCCAAGATCTCCCGCTCCGTGTCCATGTGTGATGGCCTCAACGACCCCAGTGAGGACCCTGCAGTGACATCACTGTCCTCAGCGGGAAACCCCGCCTCTCAGGTCAAAGAAACTCCGCCTCCTATCGTCGCTGTGGTGCCTTCTAACGCGGCTCTGGCCACGCCGCCCCACGCTGCTGTGGTGCCCGTTGTCGTCTCCTCCTCGTCTTCGTATCTGGGTAACCATGGCAACCAGGCGGCCCTCCCTCCTCGCAACCTCCAGGCCCGAGTCCACAGCGGTGGCAGCAGATCACTCCCTGACAAGCCCTCCCTCGCCTCCTTCTCTCCTTCCTCCAAGCCTGCTTCCTCCTCGTCAGTGCGGCCTCCTCCGGTCTCTGTCCCCCCCCTGAGTTCCGCTCAACAGGAGGAGGAATCTCAGAGTCCTGCAGATGGCAGTGCAGAGCAGACAGACGACGCAGGTTTGGACTCATCCTCTTCCTCCTCTTCTTCATCCCTTCATCCTGTCATCTGTCTGGCTCTGTTCCTCCTCCCCCTCCTTCCCTCTCCACAACGGGTGAGATGTTTCACTCCTCTGTTTTTTTGTGTCTTTTCTTTCTCCATGTCTCTCTCACACACACACACACACACACACAGACACACACAGACACACACACACAGAGACACACACACACAGACACACACACACACACACAGATACACACACACACACAGATACACACACAGATACACACACACAGACACACACACAGACACACACACACACACACACACACACAGAGACACACACACACACAGGCTGTGTCTAAAATCAGCCCTACTTCCTACATGTCCCTTTGAATGTGTAGTGAGAATGTTTAGACCCTCTGTAGTGCCCTCAGTGTGTCCCACAATGCATCAGGAACAGTCGTCATGTACCATCATGTGCTGTGTGGAAGGTAAGCAGCAGCCCGGTGAGGAGATGAGGAGCATGGTGATGTTCTACAGACAGAACCACCAGCAGTTAGGTTTGTTCATCAGTTGTTGTCACCTGAGAAAACCTGTATTTGATGATATGATGTCACTGGTTTAGCTGGCAGAGAGCAGCGCGTTTTATTTATGCGACACAACATGTAGGAGGGAGATGGTTTCCACCGAGCCCTGCGTGGACCACCTCATACAGGGAGCAGGAAGTGAGCCTGTGATTTTGGACCCGGTCTTACCTGCTGCTTCTCTCTCTCCAGACCAGCCAATCAGTGTGGAGACCTGCAGGGCTCTGACCAATGAGCTGCAGAGTTGCTTTAAAAGAGCCACACACCTGTACAGGAAGGTGAGTCTGTGCCGCCCAGTGTCTGTTGTCGGTTCTGCTGCTCTGCATGACATCACGATGTTCCTGGATCTCATGTGCTCCTCCTCCTCCAGGTGAGCGGCTCCTCCACTGATGACTCCGCCTCCGACCAGCGTCAGATGTCTCTCCTCCTATCAGAGGCCTTCCAGGCCATGAGGGCAGAGCTGGACACCCTGCCACTCTGCATGCCAAGCATGCTGGGAGGAGCGGGGGAGGTGAAGACGGCGGCTCTGCTGGAGGAGTACTCTCTGCTGCTCCTGCAGGCTGTCAACAGGAGGCTCAACCACACTGCATGACGCTGCTCCTCTTCATGTCTGCTCCTCCTCCTCCTGCAGGCTGTCCATTGAAGGGATCATTTCATTCTCCTCTTCGTCATCTTCCTCTCCTCTTGTTTTGTTTGCACCTCCTCCTCCTCACTGATGAAGGATCTGAAGCCATTTTGAGTTTGTTTTTATGCAACAATCTTCCTCGTGTGAATCGAAGTGTTGACTCATTTTTTGAGGTCATTTTTTTAAAGACTTTTTCCCCTCGTCACTTTGTGACCTTCCCGTCCCCAGAAGGAGCAGATGGCAGCTCTGAGGGATCAATCATGTTATTGATTACTGCTGTAGAGAGCAATAGGAGGCTTCCTGAAGACACTCTGATGTACATGTTCTTTGAGCTAACACAGTTTGTATTTATTATCTTTTGATGACCGTCACACTTTTGGCTTCAAACAGAGTTTTTCTCACATTTAATAAAAGTTTCAGACTTCAGCTTACACGTGTTCCTTGTTACAGCAGCTCAGGTACAAACATTTACAGCTAAATGACAGGTTATGATGATAGTTCTGTGAAAGGCTTGTGTGATGAGCTCAGACTGAGCTGATTCTGGTTGAAGGTTGTTGTGATTTACATCCTCACAGGAAGCGTCAGTCCAGCCTCTGTGCTCCGCCCCGAGGAGGTCTCACTCATATCCTGATCCTGACTCTGAATGCTCCCGTCAGAGCTGGAACAGCAGGAAGCCGGAGAAGATGCTAAAGTTTCGGGAGTCGTCATAGAGCCGGTAGCTAGCCGGCAGACTAAGGCGGACCCGGTCGCCCTCCTCCAGCTGCAGAGCCACGGCGTTGGACATGGAGGTGTAGCCGCCATGGTCATTCAGGTCCAGGTTAAAGATGATTGGTTGGTTGTTCTTGTACAGGTACAGGCCCATGTAACCTTTCAGGTAGTCTGCAGCTGTAAAGCTGAAGAAGTAAACACCTCTGACCGGAGCTGCGAACACACCTGAGGAAGAACACAGAGCCTTAAAGGGACAGTCCAGCAAAAACTTCTGATCCATCCAACAACTGATGCTCAACAGGAACAAGGTGAGTGGAAGGAGGTCACATCTGAACCCTGCTCTGTCACATGACCAGTCAGTGTCTTCTCATTGGTCAGCTCCATCCTGTCTGCAGGCAGAGAGCAGTCAGTGTGTGTGTGTGCAGAGTCACTCAGGTATTCAGACAGAGATCAGCTGCAGGTCAGACAGAGACTCTCTGAGTGTTGGTCATGTGACTGCTGCTCACAGTGACTCCATCATGGCGCCCTGCTGGCTTTGTTTCTGGAGGATTTTAACTCTGATTTATTCAAGCGCCATCAGAAAGTGGTGAATAATGAACGTTGGTACTAAAAGAACAGGTTTGTGGTTTGAGGAAGAGCAGGAGGAGTGACTGGGTACCTGCAGTCTGGTTGTAGGCACGGCCGATGTTGGTGATGGTTTTGGAGAAGATCAGTGTTGTTTCTTGATCAAATGGTCCGACTGATCCAGAGTCGGTCAGACCAGCTGAGAATGCCACCTTCAGGTCATCTGGAAGAAACCGGTTTGTAATTCTAAGAAAGAATGAGACCTGAGTGTGTGCCGAGCATGTACCTCCGCTGTCGGTCTTGAGCTCTTCCACTGCAGCTGTCAGTCTGCCCTGCAGGCTGTCAGTCAGGTTGAGCTGTCTCTGCAGGTCCTCCAGCTGCTTCTGGCTGACTCTCAGTCTGCTCAGCAGCTCTGCACAGAGAACAGTATGTATTCCACTCACGAAGACATACAGCTAACATGTTTCCATGGAGACCTTAAAGGTAAACATCAGTCCACCTGCAGTGGAGTCTTGTCCATCTGCCAGTCTGGATTCCATCGAGGACAGCTGATTAGACTGAACTGAAAACAGAGTCAGAGGTTCAGATCTGAAGCTGCAGAAGACAGAACATGATGAGACCTGAGTGTGCCCAGTGTGGTCAGAGTGTGCACCTTCACTGTCGGTCTTCAGCTCTTCCACTGCAGCCGTCAGTCTGTCCTGCAGGTCTGAGGACAGATGATAGACATACTGAACACAGCTCACACACAGCAGGCTGGGCACAGACGGTCAGTTACCTGCAGTGTGTCTCTGTGCTGCCATCAGTGTGTCTGAAAGAGACAGCAGCTCTGCAGCTCTGACTGAAAACATGAAGACTACATGCAGTCAAACATTTGCAGCAGCAGCAGCGCTCGGGTTTACATGATGGTCTTAAAGGCAACACCTGAGTTGTGTGTCCTCAGCTCATCCAGATGTTCCTCGGTCACATTCAGTCTGACGGTCACCATCGACAGCTCTGCTCCAAGCACTGCAAACACACACAGCCTCCTGTTCTCAGTCCTGACTCTGACTGGCTCTTCCTGCTGGCTCCAGCCAATCAGCAGCCAGAGAGTTTATTTAAACATCCATCAGACTGAAGCCTTCATGAGTTACCTGAGCTTCCTGTCTGCAGGTCCTCCAGCTGCTTCTCACTGACTCTCAGTCTGCTCAGCAGCTCTGCACAGAGAGCTAACAGTTAGCTAGGAGCTCCTCAAGGAGGCCTGCTGGGTCCTCTGCACCTTCAGACTGAAGAGTCAGTCTAACAAAGGGTTAACAGTCTGTGTGTTGATGGATGTACCTGTGTTCAGTCTGCCCTGCAGGCTGTCAGTCAGGTTGAGCTGTCTCTGCAGGCTCATCAGATTGGAGGTTTGATCTGAAACAGCCGTCAGATATTCAGAGGAATCAGAGGAAGAAACAAACGTCTGTTAGATAAAAGCGGACACTCCCACAAGCACCGTTATGTTTTACGCTGATGATGAATCAGATCAGGGTCTCAGCAGCTTCTCCAAAAAGCCTCATTTCTAAGTAACTCACACAACAAAGCTGATGGAGGAGTTCCTCAGAGAGCCTTTGTGGGTCTTCTTCACTTTCAGTCAGCACTCACAGACTGACCCTCCCTGTTGTCACTGTGACTCTCTGTCACTTGGTTTGTGTGTCAGAAATTAACTCATTAAACATCAGACTGAAGCCTTCATGAGTTACCTGAGCTTCTTGTCTGCAGGTCCTCCAGCTGCTTCTCACTGACTCTCAGTCTGCTCAGCAGCTCTGCACAGAGAGCTAACAGTTAGCTAGGAGCTCCTCAGGGAGGCCTGGTGGGTCCTCTGCACCTTCAGACTGAAGAGTCAGTCTAACAAAGGGTTAACAGTCTGTGTGTTGATGGATGTACCTGTGTTCAGTCTGCCCTGCAGGCTGTCAGTCAGGTTGAGCTGTCTCTGCAGGTCCTCCAGCTGCTTCTGGCTGACTCTCAGTCTGCTCAGCAGCTCTGTACAGAGAACAGTATGTATTCCACTCACAAAGACGTACAGCCAACATGTTTCCATGGAGACCTTAAAGGTAAACATCAGTCCACCTGCAGTGGAGTCTTGTCCATCTGCCAGTCTGGATTCCATCGAGGACAGCTGATCAGACTGAACTGAAAACAGAGTCAGAGGTTCAGATCTGAAGCTGCAGAAGACAGAACATGATGAGACCTGAGTGTGCCCAGTGTGGTCAGAGTGTGCACCTTCACTGTCGGTCTTCAGCTCTTCCACTGCAGCCGTCAGTCTGTCCTGCAGGTCTGAGGACAGATGATAGACATACTGAACACAGCTCACACACAGCAGGCTGGGCACAGACGGTCAGTTACCTGCAGTGTGTCTCTGTGCTGCCATCAGTGTGTCTGAAAGAGACAGCAGCTCTGCAGCTCTGACTGAAAACATGAAGACTACATGCAGTCAAACATTTGAAGCAGCAGCAGCGCTCGGGTTTACATGATGGTCTTAAAGGCAACACCTGAGTTGTGTGTCCTCAGCTCATCCAGATGTTCCTCGGTGACATTCAGTCTGACGGTCACCATCGACAGCTCTGCTCCAAGCACTGCAAACACACACAGCCTCCTGTTCTCAGTCCTGACTGACTGGCTCTTCCTGCTGGCTCCAGCCAATCAGCAGCCAGAGAGTTTATTTAAACATCCATCAGACTGAAGCCTTCATGAGTTACCTGAGCTTCCTGTCTGCAGGTCCTCCAGCTGCTTCTCACTGACTCTCAGTCTGCTCAGCAGCTCTGCACAGAGAGCTAACAGTTAGCTAGGAGCTCCTCAAGGAGGCCTGCTGGGTCCTCTGCACCTTCAGACTGAAGAGTCAGTCTAACAAAGGGTTAACAGTCTCTGTGTTGATGGATGTACCTGTGTTCAGTCTGCCCTGCAGGCTGTCAGTCAGGTTGAGCTGTCTCTGCAGGCTCATCAGATTGGAGGTTTGATCTGAAACAGCCGTCAGATATTCAGAGGAATCAGAGGAAGAAACAAACGTCTGTTAGATAAAAGCGGACACTCCCACAAGCACCGTTATGTTTTACGCTGATGATGAATCAGATCAGGGTCTCAGCAGCTTCTCCAAAAAGCCTCATTTCTAAGTAACTCACACAACAAAGCTGATGGAGGAGTTCCTCAGAGAGCCTTTGTGGGTCTTCTTCACTTTCAGTCAGCACTCACAGACTGACCCTCCCTGTTGTCACTGTGACTCTCTGTCACTTGGTTTGTGTGTCAGAAATTAACTCATTAAACATCAGACTGAAGCCTTCATGAGTTACCTGAGCTTCTTGTCTGCAGGTCCTCCAGCTGCTTCTCACTGACTCTCAGTCTGCTCAGCAGCTCTGCACAGAGAGCTAACAGTTAGCTAGGAGCTCCTCAGGGAGGCCTGGTGGGTCCTCTGCACCTTCAGACTGAAGAGTCAGTCTAACAAAGGGTTAACAGTCTGTGTGTTGATGGATGTACCTGTGTTCAGTCTGCCCTGCAGGCTGTCAGTCAGGTTGAGCTGTCTCTGCAGGTCCTCCAGCTGCTTCTGGCTGACTCTCAGTCTGCTCAGCAGCTCTGCACAGAGAACAGTATGTATTCCACTCATGAAGACGTACAGCCAACATGTTTCCATGGAGACCTTAAAGGTAAACATCAGTCCACCTGCAGTGGAGTCTTGTCCATCTGCCAGTCTGGATTCCATCGAGGACAGCTGATCAGACTGAACTGAAAACAGAGTCAGAGGTTCAGATCTGAAGCTGCAGAAGACAGAACATGATGAGACCTGAGTGTGCCCAGTGTGGTCAGAGTGTGCACCTTCACTGTCGGTCTTCAGCTCTTCCACTGCAGCCGTCAGTCTGTCCTGCAGTTCTGAGGACAGATGATAGACATACTGAACACAGCTCACACACAGCAGACTGGGCACAGACGGTCAGTTACCTGCAGTGTGTCTCTGTGCTGCCATCAGTGTGTCTGAAAGAGACAGCAGCTCTGCAGCTCTGACTGAAAACATGAAGACTACATGCAGTCAAACATTTGAAGCAGCAGCAGCGCTCGGGTTTACATGATGGTCTTAAAGGCAACACCTGAGTTGTGTGTCCTCAGCTCATCCAGATGTTCCTCGGTCACATTCAGTCTGACGGTCACCATCGACAGCTCTGCTCCAAGCACTGCAAACACACACAGCCTCCTGTTCTCAGTCCTGACTGACTGGCTCTTCCTGCTGGCTCCAGCCAATCAGCAGCCAGAGAGTTTATTTAAACATCCATCAGACTGAAGCCTTCATGAGTTACCTGAGCTTCCTGTCTGCAGGTCCTCCAGCTGCTTCTCACTGACTCTCAGTCTGCTCAGCAGCTCTGCACAGAGAGCTAACAGTTAGCTAGGAGCTCCTCAGGGAGGCCTGGTGGGTCCTCTGCACCTTCAGACTGAAGAGTCAGTCTAACAAAGGGTTAACAGTCTGTGTGTTGATGGATGTACCTGTGTTCAGTCTGCCCTGCTGGCTGTCAGTCAGGTTGAGCTGTCTCTGCAGGTCCTCCAGCTGCTTCTCACTGACTCTCAGTCTGCTCAGCAGCTCTGCACAGAGAGCTAACAGTTAGCTAGGAGCTCCTCAGGGAGGCCTGCTGGGTCCTCTGCACCTGATCCTGATCCTCCCTGTTGTCACCTTGACTTGGTGTCACCTGGTTTTATTTGTACCAGGGTCAGACATACTTTAGGTCTATATTAGTACCTGTGCTGGTGCTGCCCATCTGCAGCAGGTGGCTCTTCACAGCTGACAGGTCGTCCTCCCAAGATGACAAACTGCTGACAGCTGGGAGGAGAGACGATCAACGGCTTACTGACAACCAGCTCAGTGTTTCCAGCTGTGATTGACGGGGTTAAAGATCCATGAACATGTGATCAGGACTGAGCCGCTGTCTGAGGACTCACCTACAGCTCGTGTCTGCAGCTCGTCCAGTCCACGTTCAGTTTCATTCAATCTTTCAGTCAGTGCTGAAAGCTCAGCTGACTCGGCTGGAATCAGGTGTGAAAAAAGAGATTCAGCACTAACAGGAGCGAGATGGATCCTTTAAAGTGATCAGTACGTCAGGCTGACCTGCTCGTGCAGTCGTCAGCTCCTCAACCTGTCGCTCGGCCTCCTTCAGTCGATTCTCCACAGAGAACAGTCGACCCGTCTGACCTGCAGAGAGCACGCACACACCTGTCACACCTCCTCTGATCATGTGACCACCCTGATCATGTGACTGACCTGCAGAGCTTCTGCTCAGCTCGTCCAGCTGCAGCTGACTGGACTCCAGTTTGTTTCCGAGCTCAGAGACTTGATCTGCAGATAATCCAGTCTGATCATCAATGGATTCAATCATATTGATCAATCAGTGGTTATTGGAAACAGTTGGAGTTGGCTGGTTTACCGAGAATGGGGCTGAGCTGCTGTTTGTCTCTGGACGTGTTCAGTTTGTCCTGGAGTGCTGAACACACACACACACATTCAGCTGTTTGTGTAAGCTAACATTCTGAGAACGTCACCAGCTGCTCCCCTCCTCTCTGAAGCTCTTTGTTACAGCGCCCCCTGTGGTCACTTGTCTGTACCTGCAGGCCTCACTGAGTGTTAGCATGATGATATAGTTTGAAGTGAACTTTGAATCTGGTTTAATCTAAACTCAGTCTGGTTTTAGTCCTGCTCTCTGTGACAGGAAGGTCCTGGAGGTCCTGGTGGAACCTGGCTGGTCGCTGAGAACCGAGAACCGCAGTTCCCGCTGCGGCCTCTGGGGGCTGGCTCCAACAGACAGTCAATCTTCTATGGTACAGCTTGGTACAGCCCGGTTCAGTTCCTTATTGATTTGCCCCTTGTTATATTTGTTACCCTGAATGTCCTGGCTCGTTTTATCAGTGTTAGCAGGTGAGTTCGCATCTCTGAGACCTTCAGCAGCAGAAAGGTCCTGAGGCCTGTCGGCAGCTTCATTACTAATCCAGACTCTCTGACTAAATGAAGGTCACCTGTGAATATTGATCATTACAACAGAAGGCTGTGATTGATTGTTACCTTCAATCTTCAGTCGATTCTCCGACACCTCCGTGATCAGTGAACTGTTGGAGGCTGGAAGCTCTGGGAAAGATGCAGGTTGCATAATTCTGTCAGGTCACTAAACCTGTACTGTTAGCTTTAGCATTAGCAGAGACCAGTAAAACCTGACCTGAGCTCTGTCTCCTCAGCTCCTCCATCAGACTCTCAGTGTTACACAGTCGAGCTGCCAACACTAAGAAGTAGGAAACACTGTGATACACACTGGACACACACACACACACACACACTGCATTCATGTGGTTAGAACACTGATGATGATGACCTGCACTCTTCCTCCTCAGCTGTTCCACTGTGCTTTCGCTGGCCCTCAGTCTTGTCTGAAGGAATGGAAGCTCCGCCGCCAGAGCTGCACACACACACACACACACACACACACTTAACCACAGAGTCATCCAACTACAGCTTGTTACTGGTCACTGTCTCACCTGAGTTCCTCTTCTTCAGGTCCACCACCAAGCTCTCGCTTAGGTTCTGTCTGGACCGAAGCTCTGACACTTCAGCAGCTCGGGCTGAGAGGCAAAGCACACAGCAGCTTATCAGGAGTGAACCAGGAGCAGAACCAGGAGCAGAACCAGGAGCTGATTAGTTCATAAATCAGACTCTAGTTTCATGGAGCCCAGCAGCAGGGGGCGCTGCTGCTCAGAGGGAGGCTCTTCTACAGGAAATCTGATCGAGAAAGTTCTGACCTGTGCTCTGCTCCTCCAGGTCCTCCAGCCTCCTCCTCAGCTCCTCCTGCACTCCGCCCGTGCTTCTCCTCTGCTGCTCTGCCTCCACCTCTCTGTCTCGCAGCTGGCTCTCCATGCTCCGCAGCACCTGGCGGCGCCCCACCTCCTCCGCCTTCAGGCTCAGGACCAGGTCCTTCAGACCCCGCAGTTCATCCCAGAGGATGGGAAGCCCTGGAGGGACACCTGTACCCGTCCCAGAGTAATCCTGTGTGGGGACAGAAGCCTCCGACCAACCCTTACTGACGGAGCAGCAGAGCAGCAGCAGCACCAGAACAGCAGACCGCATCCTGGAACCAAAACCTACTGCTAAGCCAGGCCAGCAGCTTAGACACACTAATCCTGCGGGCGGGGAGCACACGTTTCCTCCCTCGGCGGCGCCTCCTGATGGTGACTTGTGCTTACATCACGGATTGTTGATGTTTGACAGCCTCTGCAAGGACAAATGATGTGTGGTTTGTTGTTGATTAGAATGAGGACAAAATGGCTGCCCTGTGCAGGTGGACATGGACACAGCTGTTCCTCTGATGCTCTGTATGTAATGCACAGATAAGCCTGTAGGGGGCGCTGACAGCGCTGCTTTCATCAAGGGGATCAGATTGCATACCACACATAGCTAACATGCTAATCTGCAGCTCACACTCATAACAAAGCTGCTCAGTCGGTCACATGCATGCTCACGTGCACGCCTCCTGCTGAAAAACACCTCACTGATCGCTGGACCTTCTGTTTATAACACCTTTATTATCATTACTATCACAGAGCTTCCTCATCATCTGAAACAGTGACGCTTGTTAGCTGACAACAAGCTAACAGGCTGAATGGAACGCTAAGTTAGTTAGCTCACTGTTTTTATTGTACAGCTAGCTTATCCATAGCTTGAAAACATGATAGGATGGATAGCTAGCTAGCTGTTGAACAGCACTGTGAATAAGTGCTTTCTGTCAGCTCCACAGCATCGACCTGGCATCACACTGTATGTGAGGAGGTTTGACTTGATGTGTAGAGTAAATAAATCACGTTCAGTTGAAAAGCTGATTTTATTTTAAATGAAAAAGGTTTCTGCTGACTTCACTCCAACATCGCTTTGAACACACACACACAACTAAGGAGTCTCTGGTTTCTGATTTGCTGTAAACAGGGTTTGTCGTCACCATGGTAACCAGTGTTTGTCTGTGCCGTTATCCTCCTCGGCGCAATCGAAAAGAAAACAGGATGAAAAGCAGAAAGTTCCCTTTGCAGCAGCTGTGAGGACATCCAGGACAGGAAGTGTCTTCAGTCTGATCATCTGCTGGTACCTGTCCACGTCTGGATCAGCGCTGGCCCGTGTACGCTCTGAACCAGGAGGTGACGGAGGCAGCAGCTGAGGAGATCATTCCTCCAGTGTTGGCTGAAGGCTGAGACACCTGCAGTGCACTCTGGGAAAGATCCATGGACTGCATGAAAGGAACAGGGGAGAGGTTACAGCGGACTGTTTATGAGCATCACTTCCTGTCTTTAGGACAGTAAGGCCATCTCTACCTGTGAGGGTATGTCACAGAAGCGTGGACTGGGCACCGTCTCCCAGTCTGTCCCCAGGTCCGTCTCCTCATCCGTTACAGCCTCGTCCCCGCTCTCCTCCGCCGGCCCTGCAGCCTCTGGCTCCACAAACTCCATGGATTCCTCCAGGTCAGCGCTGACCTCGAACGGGCCCGTCCTGAACAGACAAACCATCAGGTGGATGTCACACCTATGTCCAGTTTGATCCAAGCACGAGGACGAGCAGCAGCCACCTGTCACTCAAAGTGGCCTTAGGTCACTTTAACCTTTAGAGGGTGTAAACATGTCGGGCAACAGTCCTGTGGATTATCACTGAGCACTGATCAAAGTTATTGATTTGTTTTCAAACCAGGTGTGACTTGTAATCAGACAAAATCACCCAGAGCCAGACCAGCACCTCTAGATGAGCAGTAGGGGGTGCTGCTGGTGCAACATTTAGCATGTGTGTGTGGTACAGTAGGTTCACACCGAGCTTCCTTCTCCTCACGTGTGTGTGTGTGTGGCTCACCTGCCCAGGTTGTCGTTATCGGGGGCGACTAGAAACATGATGTTCCTCAGGGTGTGATGAGGGTGGAGCTTCTCACTGTCCACATGCTGAACAGAGAAAACACACGTGTGAGCACTGTGGTGTGGTGTGTGTGTATGTGTACGTGTGTGTGTGTGTGTGTGTGTGCGGATGCTTGTGTGTGTGTGTGTGTGTGTGTATACGTGTGTATGTGTGTGTGTGTATGGATGCTTGTGTGTGTGAGTATACATGTGTGTGTGCGTACGTGTGTATGTGCATGTGTATGTGTACATGTGTGCGTGTGTATAAATGTGTATGTACATGTGTATGGATGCTTGTGTGTGTGTGTGTGAGTATTAAGAAACCTTTATTAGTTCCACAAGGGGAAAATGCATACGTGTGTATGTATGTGTGTGCGTGTATGTACGCTTGTGTGTGTGTGTATGTGTGTGAGTATACGTGTGTATGTACGTGTGTGTGTGTGTGTGTGTGTGTGCGCCCTGCACACCTGTGAGAAGCAGAGGTGAAGGATGTTGGTGTTCAGTTTGCTCAGAGCTCTGGTGAAGCGGTACCGGCTCAGGTTCTCTCCACAGAACTCGCTGCAGGACACAAAACAGCATCAACAAACGATGTGGTGCTGCTGCGACACGATGAGCTGGATGTTTGTCAGGTAAATAAATGTTTTTATATTTGTGTAACCTGCGTGCCATCATGCTGCCAAATAATGCTCTCATCATTACTCCTATCAATAAGAACCACAGGCCTCCACCATGTGTTCGGGTGCTCTGCAGTCCTGCACTACCTGTTGCAGAGCTTCTTGGGCAGGTTGACATCCAGGATGTGGGACAGGATGGTGACGAGCTGCGTAGCGTAGCAGAGGGCGGCGCTGATGGTGTGAGCCGGGTTAATGTGGTCCAGCTCTGCAGCAGCAGGAGGTCAGAGGTCAGACAGGGTGAGATGAGCACCAACTCTGCATAACTATGTCCACTGTGCGAGCTCCCCACCCCCACCCCCATCCTCACCTGGACCCTGATTGGTGCTCTTCTCCTCCACCCAGCTGTAGTAGGCAGAGCAGTCTCCATTGCTGGGCAGAGCGACAGGAGGTCCTGTGATGCTGATGCTCGTCTCCCCGTTCTGGTCGTCCCAGATCCAGCGCCCTGACAGGTAGGTGGTCCTCCGGGCCTCGGCCAGCTCGCTCACCGTGCTGGAGGTTAGCACGGGGTCACACTCTGCCACCACATCCACAGGATCTCTGAAGGACAAAGACAGGGGCTCAGCGTCAGGGCCGGTTTCTGTAACCCTGGTGGGAGTCTCACCTCCAGCTGAGAAACACACCGAGGAGTCTGTCATGGAGCCTCGTTCTGTGCCTGCTGCTAGCTGAACTCTGATTATCTTTAGCATGACGGCTACGCTAGCTTTCATTTGGGTTTTGATCTTTGCGTTAATCTGATGTGTTCTGCAGTCACATGACAAACACTCAGGAAGGGTCTGCTGATTTCTGTATTTCCATGTTATTCTCTATAGTTCTCTGCTTGCAGCCATGATTGTTTCAAAGGACTCTGTGCTGCCACTGACTGATCATGTGATCCTGGTCTGGGTGCACAGGGCTGACTGTGAGCAGTGTTTAACAGTGATACCGGGCTGCAGGCCGGGTTCTGAGCTCAGACCTGCTCCCCTGCTTCTCCTCCTGCGTGGGGAAGATGTGCGTGGTCAGCTCCAGGATGTGTTTTCGCCTCTGAGCCGCCAGCTGGCCCAGTCTGCTCTGCAGCTCCCGGCTGCGTCTCTCCAGCAGCTCGCCCAGACGCCAGTTGTGACGCTCGATCTTGTCCCGTTTCTCCTGGTGGCGTCCGGCTCTGCGCTGCAGTCGCTGAACCTCCTCCTGAGAGCGCAGGAGCAGCTCCTTATCTGCAGCCGCAGGAGGAGACAGAGGTGCTGAGAACGGACCGATAATCTGCTGCCATAATGGACGAGGAGTTTCACAGACACACTCACCACTCTTCACCTCTTCATCGCCCCAAGCGACCGCCTCTTTCAGCTGCTCGATCTTCATCTTACAGGACATGATCTTCCATTTCTGAGCACAGAGAGCAGCTCGTCAGTTCACCGTCACACACTTCATCTGTTCACTTTGTTTTCTACTCACAATCTCATCTGCCTGCAGCTTCCTGTCCATGGCTGCAAGGACACTGTGAGGACACAGGAGGACAAACACTGAGAGCATTAACAGAAACTGGAAGGTTTGCCGTGTGAACGCGCTGCTGTTACCTCTGCTGCAGCTGCTCCTTCTCCTCCTGCAGCTGCTTCAGTCGCTCCATCTTCTCAGAGTATCTGCAGAGAGGTGAAGCTCTCATCAGTACACCGACCGGACCACAGGCGTGTCACAAACCCACACAAAGCACCAGAACTGCTGAGGGCCCTCACAAACTGCAGTTCACTTCATGTCCACTGCGCGGCGCCAGACAGCACAGCACGTACATGTCTGCTGTTCCACAAAGTTCCTGCTGTGCAAAAGTTATTTTTGGGTTTCACATGTTGTGCAACGGTAACAGGCAGCTAGCCGCGCGGCTAACTCAGAACCAGGTGAACACACTGACTCAGCAGGGGGAGCTAACAGGCTAAAGGTGTTAGCCGATATAACACTAGAGTCAGCAGCTCGGCCCCCCTCTGATAATGACGTGTTTCACAGAAGGACTTTATTATTAGTGACGCTGCTGGTCCTCCGAGCTCTACAGAACCTTCACGTTCAGAACAACAACATATGTGACGTTATGAGACGTCACGGTCAAAGTAAAACGTCCACATCTGTGAATGAAGTCTTAGAGGACACACACACACACACACACACACACACACACACACACACTGCAGCCTTACCGTTCTGCGTTTCTCCCGTCGAAGTACACGAAGTCTCCGGCCTGGACGCACCGGGCGCAGATGAGCCTGCGGCGGGAGGTGCTGCACAGGGGGCACCGCTCCACCGCCACGTACAGACCCTCCGCGTCGTCCACGGATTCCACCATCACACAGCCGGGGGTGGAGTGGGCCGGGTGGGGGTGATGAGGACGGAGAGGTGGCTTGCTCCCGAGGAGAGAGCCCGAGGAGGAGGCGGCACGGTCCGGGCCGAGCAGCGGGAGTCCCGCTGAGGACGCCATGGAGGGGACAGAGAGCAGAGCTAAGCTATGCTAATGCTAACAGCCGAGACGGGGGGATCCAGCGGCGGGCTGTGCGCTCCTCGCGGCTTCCGGCGGGGCTCCGGCGGGGCTCCGGTCGGTTACGTCCTCGGTGGATCGGCCGACATGTTTCCGTCTGAGTGACAGCTGCTTGTTTTTGTGTTGATGCTTCGAAGAGGAGACGACTCCGCCACTTCCGGTTCACTTTGAACGTGACGGGTTTGTTTATGTAATGACGTAGGCAGCGTGGGCGGAGTCAGCGACACAAAACAAAGCTGTAGCCTTTGGTCAAGTCTTCAAACCCGGAAATGAGCAGCAGGGGCTGAAAGCAGACGTCCCTGGAAGAGTCCGTGAGTTCCTGTGTTTATTATATTATTATATCTTATATCATATAGAACACACAGGTGTCACAGTCAGGACTGACCCAGACTCACTGCCCTGTGGTGCTGACAGACTGTGGCTGCTGTCTTTAAAGAAAAGGTCTCCGCTCTGCAGTGTTTAAACGTCTTTATTCTCTGAGCTTTGACTCTGCACGACAACATAAAGCAGTAAATATGAAATCAGGTTTTCAACAGAAAGTGCTGTCAGAGTCCTCACTGCTTCCTGAAGCCCTTCAGGATCGGATAGATGTTCTCAAACGCTTCGTAGATTTCAGCTCGTTCTTTAGCTCCTGGAATTCAACACACTTTGAAATGACTTCTCTTAAAGGCGTTGTTGTTCTCTGCAGCGACCCCTCTAACAAAGCATGACCTGTGGTTACCTGTCAGCACGACCTTCCCGGACACAAAGATGAGCAGCACGATGCGAGGCTTCACCATCCGGTAGATGAGGCCTGGAAACAACTCAGGTTCATAACTGCAGGGAAGAGGAGGGTTAACATTCATCTGACATGACAGGAACATGAAGCATTCAACTTAAATCATCTCATTTTAAAACAGAAACATCTGTAATGACTCTTAGAAAGGTTGAAAATGTTTAAATATAAACTGCTGCACCAGGATGTCCCCGGCCGCTCCGTCCTGCGCTCTGATGTCCCCGGCCTGAATAAATGTCTTCTGTCCGGTCTTTGTCCTCACAGAGACATGGTCTCAGAGACAGAGTTCTGGACGCCTCTGTCCAGCTGGCCCGTCTGGTTCGGTGCTGACAGACTCGCCGTGGCGGCTGCTGTGTTTACATCAGCTCAGCTTCTACTTCCCGCTGCTCCCTGGTGGAGCAGAGGCTCCACCCACAGACCGGGTCCATGATGAGAACATCAGGACTGTTTTTATTGTGTTCTACACTTTGTGGAACTTTAGCACAATGGAAACAACAGCGCCCCCTTGAGGATGAAAGGAACTAAAACTAAGAACCTTCCTCATGTGAAACAAATGCCCTTAGTGGGTAATGAATGTGTGTGTGTGTGTGTTACCTGCTGAACTGCTGGTGGGTCAGGACCAGTCCCTCCAGTCTGATGGGGAAACAGACGTCGCAGCTGGCTACCATGTTCTGGATCTTAAAGTCCAAGAACCGGGCGGGGAAGCCCAGTTTCTGAACCACACGGGCATATTTCCGGGCTGCCAGCCTCGACTGCTCCTCACTGCACACGCTCAGACACAGAGAGGTCAACACACAGCATGACGTCAGGTGAACTGTGAGCATCGTGGCTCAGCCTCTGACCTCTTGGCTCCCGTACAGACCATCTTCCCTGAGCTGAAGATCAGAGCTGTTGTCCGTGGCTCGCGAATCCTCATGATGACGGCTGCAAAGCGCTGAAACGACACACGAGGTTCACACACAACAAACTGCACCGATGGGTGAGGTGGAGTCTCCGTACCTTTGGGTTGTACTCTGCATTTCTGGCTTGCAGAGCGATGAACTTCAGATCCAGGGGACAGCCCAGGTTCACAGTGGAGACGATGTTCCTGCACACAAAACAAGGAGGTCTCAGGTTCCTCTGGTTCCTTAGCTACGCGGCTCATGTTGTTCTGGGACGTGTGCACTGTGCGTTCTGTGAGAGCAGGACTGTCAGGGACTCACTGCAGCTGTGGGATGATTCCTGATCGCTCAGTCACAGGGGTCATCGGGGTCATCGGGGTCATTGGGGTCATAGGACAGAAGGGGGAAGCACCCAGCAGCCCTGTCATGGACACCCCCTGGTGGGGCTCAGCTGCTGGGGCATCCTGGGAGTCGTGGTCCAAGCCGACACCGCTGTCCTGAGAAACATCCAGAACTGCAGTCTGACTGTCTGAAATAAAACAGCCCGGGACGTGCGGTGGTTTTAGTGGTTGGTGGGTTTGTCTTCATGCACCTACACACAGACCCCCACCCACCATGACTCGGTTCGTCCTGACCACTCAGCTCATCAGGCAGGAAGCTCAGGTCGAGATCATCGCCCAGGTCTCCACTCTCTCCAGACTTCACTGGCAGGAAGGAGCTGTCCTGCACGGAGGGGGCGGGGCTTGGGAGATCTAGCCCCTCCCCCAACAGATAGCTGGCGTCCTGCACAAAAAACAGACTGGCTAATTTTCAGGATTTTCATCTGCTTCTTACGATAAAATGATGCTGTGGCGTTTTATTTTTATCCTGTCAACAACCACATTAAGACAGACACAACTAGAGAGGGACACAAAGCGACCGCAGAAGGACCGACAAACCCAACCAGGCTTCACTGAAACCTGTCTGCTTGCTGAGCCTCCATCACAGCCTCCAGCTCACACAAAGAACACCTCACAGTCTGCACTCACATTCGCAATGGAGTCATCAAAGTAACGCTCCAACGCTGACTCATCCATGGGTCCAGTGCCATGTGACCAGGGACCAGGACCTGAACCTGCAGGTGGCTGCACAGCTGTGTCCAATCAAATACTCAGAGGCTGCTCAGGAGGACAAAGCTGCCGGTGACTCCCTGAAGCTCTTCTTCTATAATAATAATAATTACTTATTATTATTATTATTATTATTATTATTATTATTAGTAGTAGTAGTAGTAGTAGTAGTAGTAGTTTATTTAATTGTAGTTTTTGTTAGTCGCTGCAGGTGGCTCAGAGCTGCAGTTCATCCTCCCTCCTGCAGGGGGAAACCTGCTCTCACTTTAATCTTATGCGTTTCATAGAACCTTTGTTGTGCGCCTGCGTGCCTGATGTAAACAAGGCGGCATGGCGGTGTTCCGAACAGGGGCACGACGTCTTCGAAGAAGTGATCGGTCTCATGGATGTCAGTTATTGATCTGCCATTAACGCCAATAAATCAATCAGTCATTAGATCGATCCGTTCGACGACGGAGAAACAAAATGGAGTCTGTGAGGAGACGCGTGGCGGAGTTCTCGGTGGAGGCTCGCGGTGAGGAGACATGTGATGCCCCCTGTAGTAGTTCTGCCGGACTTGGTATGGCCCGCTTGCTGCAGGAGTATGCGTCGATCTCAGAGGTCCATCTGTGGTCGTAGTGGTAGAAGAGAAGGTAGCTCAACCGGGTCACCATGGTAACTCAGTCCGTGAACATGGTCCGGAGCAGACACCAGCTGTTAGGTCGCTGCACACGCTGCAGCCAGCGAGGCATACCAAGTACTCTGTTAATCAGCCTCATCGATCACTGATCACTTTTCAGATCTGTATCTGAGCCAATCTGTGCCATACTTGGATGAACCACCTGACCCGCTGCAGTTCTACCGTGACTGGATTGGTCCGAACAAGCCCTGCATCATCCGCAACGCCTTCAACCATTGGCCGGCTCTGTCCAGGTGGACTCCCCAGTACCTGAGGTGACCCACCTATAAACACAGGCCTGCACTCTGCTCCTTCCTCTCAGCCACAGGATGTGACATGCTGTCCTGTCTTCAGGGAGAAAGTGGGGTCAAAGGTCATCAGCGTAGCAGTGACTCCTAACGGCTACGCAGACGCTGTCAGCGGTGATCGGTTTGTGATGCCCGAGGAGCGACAGATGAGCTTCTCCTCTGTGCTGGACATCATTGAGGGAAAGGTGAGACACATGAGACCCCCCCAGAGACAGGTGAGACTGTGAGACAAGTGTCGCTCAGGCATGCTGCTGGCCTGATGAAGCTCGTCGTTGCAGGTGGAGGTGGGAGGAGTCTTCTACATTCAGAAGCAGTGCTCCAACCTGCTGCAGGAGCTGCCTGAGCTCACCGACGACCTGCAGCCTCACGTCCCCTGGATGAGTTCCGCACTGGGTGAGTTCACTGAACGAGCATGCTCAGACCTCGGAGCAGAGAGACCGCAACCAGGGCGACAGACTGAGGCTTCCAGGCTCCAGAGCGGTCAGGGCGGGCTCAGGACTTGGTGACATGTTGGTTGGGTTGTCGTTGAGCTGGAGCGAACACACAGTAAATAACAGCAGAGACGTGGCGGCTTATTGAAATTAAAACATGTTTCACACTGTGTCATGTTGAAGGAACAAGACTCATGAAACAGAAAATGTCGTCTCTGTGTTTAGGGAAGTTACCAGACGCTGTCAACTTTTGGCTCGGAGACCAAAACGCCGTCACCTCCAGTAAGCTGTGCTCCATGTGATGGCTGCTGTGTGTTCATGTGTGCGCTCAGAATGTTGTGTGTTTACTTCCAGTGCACAAAGATCACTATGAGAATCTGTACTGTGTCGTCTCCGGAGAGAAACACTTCATCCTCCTGCCGCCCACGGACCGACCCTTCATCCCATATGGTACTGTCTGTAACCATAGCAACCACAATGTATCCTCAGCATCTCCCTGTAACTACAACGGTCTCTGTCAGGGTGGTACCAGCCAGCTGTTTACCGCCAGCGGGACGATGGCGACTTTGACGTTGTCGATTTGAGCGATTCAGAGAAGGTGTGTTTAGCGTCTGCTGGGTAATCTTAGCGCTGTCTTTAAAACACCGCATGCTGACCTCTGACCCTTCCTCAGGTGCCATGGATCCCCCTGGACCCTCTGGACCCAGACCTAGAGCGGTATCCACAGTACCAACAGGCTCGGCCGCTCCGCTGCACCGTAAAGGCCGGAGAGATGCTGTTCCTGCCGTCCCTGTGGTTCCACCATGTGCGGCAGTCACATGGCTGCACCGCAGGTACCTGTCACAGACACCTGAACGCACCATGCCACTGTCACAGACACCTGAACGCACCATGACACTGTCACAGACACCTGAACGCACCATGACACTGTCACAGACACCTGAATGCAACATGTCACTGTCACAGACAGCTGAACGCACCATGACACTGTCACAGACACCTGAACGCACCATGACACTGTCACAGACACATGAATGCAACATGTCACTGTCACAGACACCTGAACGCACCATGACACTGTCACAGACACCTGAACACACCATGCCACTGTCAGACTCCTGAACACACCATGACACTGTAACAGACACCTGAACGCACCATGCCACTGTAACAGACACCTGAACGTACCATGACACTGTCACAGACACCTGAACGCACCATGACACTGTCACAGACACCTGAACACACCATGCCACTGTCAGACTCCTGAACACACCATGACACTGTAACAGACACCTGAACGCACCATGCCACTGTTAGAGACACCTGAACGTACCATGACACTGTCACAGACACCTGAACGCACCATGACACTGTCACAGACACCTGAACGCACCATGACACTGTCACAGACACCTGAATGCAACATGTCACGGTCACAGACAGCTGAACGCACCATGCCACTGTTAGAGACACCTGAACGCACCATGACACTGTCACAGACACCTGAATGCAACATGTCACGGTCACAGACAGCTGAACGCACCATGCCACTGTCGCAGACGCCTGAACGCACCACATTTAGGGTGTCGTCCTTTGAATACCAAATGAGACATCAGTACTGAAAATGACGACTAGCTGCACAAAACAAATGTCTGTTTTTCTTCTTGCAGTGAATTTTTGGTACGACATGGAGTATGACATCAAGTATAACTACTTCCAGCTGCTGGAGGCACTGAGTGACGTCACAGCAGCTACATGATGACGCCCACTGTTTGTAAAATAAAGTTTTATTTCAAAGTGTAGAAATCTGGCTGTTTCAATCGATGGGCTAAGTGAAATGGGCGCCCCCTGGTGTGTGAACAGTGAACCAGTGCTCATTACAGTTGCAGGTTTCTTCGCTTACCTCCACACGGATTCTCCCTGCAGGTGGAGGACATGGAGAGGACAGGCTGTGTGTCAGAGAGAAGCAGAGGGAGACAGGTGTGTCCTCACTCGTCTCTGTTCACTGCATTCCAGAGTCTCCTCTTCAGTTTGTAATTGTTGAGTTTATCAGGAATTTGCTGTCTGCCATGATATGCACTGTGCAGATCCAGATAATGTGATGTCACTGTGGATCAGGCGGCTTCATCAGTCACATGACCTGTGGGGTGCGGGGTGGGGGATCATTTCCTGCCTGCACATTGCAGTTCTTCAGGAAACAGGAAAACCAGTTTGTAAACACACAATGACTACTTCCTGTAGAAGCCCCTTCTGGTAAGTGGACAGATGATTTAGATTCAACCACAATACTGTTCAACATTCAAGAACTTCAGCATTTACTGTCTTTATAAAGTACACTGTTGACCACAAGACTGAATGAAATATCTCCAAAAGTCTGTGGACAGCTGAACAGACATCACTGTGAACATTTGTCCACACACTTTAGAGAAAATGACCATTGATCAACATCTCAGCCTTTAATGAAGAACTCCAGCTTTAATACAGTTTCTGTAGATTCAACAGCTCAGTCAGCTGTTCGGTTACATTCAACAGCTCAGACTGATTTAAATACATTCTCTGAACTCTGAGTGTGAAGATATAAACACTGAAAACAGCATTGACAGTTCTGATGCTGATCACTTCTGTAAATCATACGACATAAACGTTCAGTTCTGGAGTCTTTAACACATCGAGACACTGAAGCTGTGTTTTTCTGAATGACACAGTTTGCTGCTGCCTGTCAGACCGAGCTCAGGGTGGAAACTGTCTTTTTGAAGGTCATATGTTGTGTATGATGTCACTGGTGACATCACAGCTCACCTCATGTGGCCCTTTCATTGGCTGTTTCACAGGAATCTTTGCTGTCTTTGCTCTTCAGCGCCACCCTTTCTGCTGTCTCCACGGCGCGCCTCTTTGACCGCCTCATCAGACAGCACTTCACCGTCACCGCAACAACCAACACCAGCACCACCAGAGCTGCCACAGCCACCACCACTGGGATCAAGATGGCCGACAGCGAAGCCTCATCGGGCCTCCCTGTCGCTGTGTCCTCACAGAGCGTGTCATTGTAGCAGACACACCTGTAGGAGCCCGGGGTGTTCAGGCAGGTGTGCCTGCAGGAGGCGCCGCCTGCGCCGCTGCACTCGTCGATGTCCACACAGTGTCCAGACGCATCTTTCTGGAAGCCGGCCTCACACTGCTGGCAGATGGTACTGATGTTGGCCAGGGAACCGTCCAGCATACGCCACGTGGCAGGGTGTCCTGAGCAGAACAGGTCCAGCCAGATGGGGGACCAGCACTCCACCCGGATTTGGCTGCTGTTGTCAGGGTCCAGGGTCAGGGAGCGAACACTGGGGATGCTGGGATGCTGGCATGAGTCTGAAGGGTTGGGTTCCAGCTCAGGCTCTGGTGCAGCTGGTCTAGGCTCGGACGTTGTGGGTCTAATTTCAGGTGCAGCTGGTTCAGATGGTTCGAACAACACAGGTGTGGATTCAGGTGTTGCCTGTTCTGGTTCTGGGGTCGCAGGTTTGATGGTCTGCCCATCCTCAGGCAGTGTTTCCATCTGTTCGTTCTTCTGTTTGCAGATGAACTGGTACCTCCTTCTGCACAGGACAGGAATAAGACCCCACCCGGGCACCATCGCCCCATCAAACTGCACCTTCAAGGCTGCACATCGGACCGCTGTGCAGGTGGGGGTGGGCTCCTCCGCCCATCGGCTCACCTGTGACTCCTGATGTCCGTTCTCCGTCCATGTGAACCCTCTCAGGGGCTTCAAAGGCAGTACACACGTATGCTTCTCCTTCTTCAGCCCAACCCAGAAGGTGGACTCGCCCTGAAGTGGTGCTGGATTGGACACAAGCTTGAGAATTTCACTGACTTCCTGTTCAGTGGCAATGGTGGTGAGGACGCCAGGAGAGCAGCTCTGAACGGCCTCGGCGAAGGTGGCGTTGGTGCGATGGAGGGTGTATCGTGGCATTGAGGACACTTGAGCGGAGACATTTCTTAGCAGGAAGAGGACAAACCAAGTGAAAGTCCAACAGCAGCACGGTCGCACCTGCATCTTTGTTAGCCCTGCCCCCTGTGGTGATGACATCACTCTGCCAAAACAAAAAGTGGTGGAGTGAACGGATGGATCCGATTTAAAGGCATCAGTATCCAATCTGCCACTAATCATTCTGCGTCCCTCTCTAAAAAGACCTGATCAATAACCAGAAACACAATCGATCAGTTCTGAAGTTACCAGCGTCTTTCTTACCGTCTGTGGCTCGTCTCCTCGGCTCCTACTACAACACTCAGCAGCTCTGCTGAAAGACTGAGGCCAGCCTCACCCTCACCACCGCAGCTCCACCTCCTCCGCCTGCAGCACAGGAAGTGTGTTGTGTCTTGATACAGCTCGCTCCTTTCCTCAGGAGAAATGCTGTCATCATGGGAGGCTCCAAATCTCAGTCTGGATTCTACAGGTTCAGGATTAAACAGAGGCTGCATGAGTTCCTGTAGAGCAGCAGGGACCAGAACTCTCACACACACACACACACACACAGACACACACACACACACACACACTCACACACACACACACACTCACAGACAGACACACACACACTCACACACACACACACACTCACACACACACACACACTCACAGACAGACACACACACACTCACACACACACACACACTCACAGACAGACACACACACACTCACACACACACTCTCTCTCACACACACACTCACACACACACTCACAGACAGACACACACACACACACTCTCTCTCACACACTCACACATCTCACACACTCACACACACACACACTTCTTGAAGAAAGCTCTACAGTCCAGTCTGTGTGATGAAAGACAGAAAGTGTTGTTGTCACAGTCTTCATTATAATCTCATCGTTATTTGTTTACCTGGTAGTTCGGAGGTTCCAGGAGGCTCTAACCCCAACAGCCAATCACAGAGCAGCGTTTGCTGTAAATTCAGTTACACACACACACACAGACACACACACAGGCTGATTGTTGTTGAAGCAGCTCGGACTCTTCCTGTATCCTGGTGGAAGTGTGTGAAGAATGACAGGAAGTCAGAGGTCGCCACCATCAGGGGGGTGTTGTTGTCATGGTAACACACAGAGAACTCTTCCAGGAGAACTTCTGTCCCACAGGTCAAGTCAGATTACATTTCTACAGCTCATGTACAATCAGAGCTGTCTCTAGGCTCTTCACAGGGACCCAGAGGGGGCTGGAGAGGACAGGACTGTCCCCACAGTGCAGGCCTACAGCAGACTCCACACTAGAGTTTAGACTAGTTACACACCTTACTGACCAGAAAGGGTTAAAGAGGTGCTGTCTGCCTGACCAATCAGCAGCCGTTAGCAGCATGCTAGTGTGTATGGGCTAACTCAGCTTCAGCTGTCAGAGAGACCAGAGGACATCAGGCTGTTTACATTCAGCTCTGATACATGATCAATACTGGACCTGACCAGGCACTGCTGTTCATCCAGAGCGCCCCCTACAGGAGCTGGAGTTAATGTTCGCCCAGCGTCACTCTGAACACTAGAGGGCAGCAGCTCCCAGAAGGAGGAGGAGAAGAAGAAGAAGGAGGAGAAGAAGAAGAAGAAGAAGAAGAGGAGGAGGAGGAGGAGGAGGAGGAGGCGGAAGTTCAGGGTTTGTTGTCAGCAACAGTTGCTCTGGTCTTTTGTGGTTTTAGACGTTTGTTCGCTCTGTTTTCAGCCAAGATGGCGGAGCGGGAATTTTAAAAGCGGCTAGCTGAGGTTAGCTGCAGGCTAACGGCTTTCTGACGGCCAACAAAACAACTTATTTTAAAGCCTGAGTATGTCCACGGTGAACATGGCTCAGCCCTCCGGTCCGGTTCGGTCCTCCTGCAGCTCGGACACCGGGGACGTTTTAATCCGCTCCACACGCGTCCAGAGGCACGGAGCCGAAGAGGGGTCCGGGCCGGTCCAGATCACCGTCCAGAAGCTGCACAGCCCTCCCCGGGTCCAGCCTCATCGGGATGGGCTGCAGCGGGCGCCACAGAAAGCCGGTCCTCCACGCCGGGAAGCAGCGGACTGTGAGCCCGGTAAGAGATCCTTCATCCGGACTCCTGACAGGAAGAGTTTCAGCCTCAGGGATTAGACTCAAACAAAGTCCTTAGACTGAGCTGCTGAGGTGAACAGAGGATGAAGAGCTCTTTACCACTGACCTGAGAACAGGTTGATTCTGTTCTGAGCCAGTTTTATTCTTTAAATGTAAATGTGTCACCTCAAGATAGATGGAATCACACAAAACACATAGTCTGACAGAATCAAAAGTCTGATCAGCCTCAGCGGCTTATCGATAAGTCTGATCAGACTTATCAGACTTATCGATAAGTCTGATCAGCCTCAGCGGCTTATCGATAAGTCTGATCAGACTTTTGAGGCTGATCAGACTTATCGATAAGTCTGATAAGTCTGATCAGACTTATCGATAAGCCGCTGAGGCTGATCAGACTTTTGAGGCTGATCAGACTTATCAGACTTATTGATAAGTCTGATCAGCCTACAGTTGGAGTATTGGCCCACCTGTCAGTTGGACATGTTTGGAAGCAGCTTGTAATCTGCTCCTGTGTGTGGCTCCTGTGGCTCCTGTGCGTGGCCTCCTGTGGCTCCTGTGGCGTGGCCTCCTGTGGCTCCTGTGCGTGGCCTCCTGTGGCTCCTGTGGCTCCTGTGGCTCCTGTGGCGTGGCTCCTGTGGCAGACGGCTTCAGTCAGACTGGAACGCTTTCTTCAAGCTGCAGCTTTCAGATCTGCTGACATGTGGGGCTGAGATCTGGGTCTTACAGCTGTTCCCTTTCTAGTGGTCAGTTAACAACGTGTACTGTTAACATGATGCTTAGCTAGCGGGCAAGTGCAAGTTGAATAAACCTGTTCTCCAGGGACAGCCTGGTGTGTCAGCGACCCTCCACACTGCATGGTTAAGCCTTGAAAAGTTAACAAAATATAAGAGCCACACTTTTGTCTTTTATTATAAAGTCACTTACTCTAGAACTACACACAGCTGAAGTGTTGGTTTGTATGAAGGTTTAAATGATTGTGTCTACACAGACTCTTTTTGTCAGAAGATTGATTGTAAGTGTTCATGAACTAGTCTTCAGCTGGTCGAGTTGCACTGTGAGCTGACCACACCTCTGCTTCCATCTGCACGCTCAGGGCACGAGCTGCTGACGTCACGCTTCACTGCTGGAGGTCGAGGAGCCGTGCTGGCAGCTCTAAAACAACGGTGAGCTTCTCTGGAGCCTGTCGTCACACAGAGGGAGCTGTAGAGTTCCACTCAGGGATCAGCAGGGATTTCTTTTACAACATTAGTGTCAGAATGTCATACTTTGGTCTTGTTAGGTTCACAAATGTTTTTCATAAACAGTACATAGATGTTATAATAAAAGCAATCAGCACCCAGTGTCCCCAGATGGCTGTGAACTAATCTACCACAGATGATTAGTTCAGCCTTGGTATTCAGATCCTGTCTCATCCCTGCTTCTGTGCTCAGGTCCCACAGTGCCCCCCACAGAAGGGAAGTCCCTGTACAACTGTTTGACCCACTTCAGGCCTCTGTGAAATGCCAGGACCCTCCTGGTCTGAGCTCCCAGGATGCATCTGATGTGGCGCTGGTCCAGACAGGGCCAGCACTGGTTTCTGGGCACCAGGGAGAAACCAGCAACACACCTGCTGCTGCTGCTGTCATCAAGGTGAACCTGCGGTCCCCTCAGCAGGACGGGCTGACACAGTTCAGAGGGTTACCATGGAAACTGTTTGTGTTTGCAGGTGTGTGTTCAGGCTCCATCAGACATGGAGGCTCGAGTGTCTCGGCTGGCAGACGGAGTTCAGAAGCTGCTGGAAGCTGACAGGTACACACACATAACACACATGAACAACTGGACACACAAAGGACACCCGATGGAGCCGCGCAGCTGGACCCGCTAAAACAACCTTACATACTACGGCACTGTGAGGATTTCATGCACTGGTATCTAACTTCTTCCTGCTTGTCATCAGAGGGTGGAACCAGGCGCTGCAGCAGATGAAGACACTGCAGAGCCGACAGCTACAGCTGCAGGTAAACACTCAGTGGATTAGGGGCGTCCTCACTGCCTGCTGGGAGCTCATTTCCTCTCCTTCCATCTAAACAGAGCCAGCTCCTGGAGTCAAACCTCAAGACAGTAGGAGGCCACGCCCCCACAGCCTCTGACCTCACAGCTTCAGGTCAACCAGGCCGCCTGCAGGCCACACACCTGACACATACAGGTAAACAAACGCAAGCATACACACAATTAATCCCGAAAAGCGGTGGCGGTGTGGTGTAAACACAGAAACAAAACCAACAATAAAAATACCTTTATGGATACACCTACGCTCGTCGCCATGCGGACTGAGGTCACTCGTTTGTAGCCATGAATGTGCGGTTTGTGTGGAGGAGCAGGACAAAGAAACGCACCTGGAGCCGAGAGGGTTTTAAATGTCTGCAACCAGCAGGTGGCAGCAGCCTCCCTCTCTCTGCAGATTGCTGTGATGATGTGCAGCAGACGTGTGTGTGCGTCACATGTAACAGTGGGAAGAACCTTTCTTCTCTGCATCATCACATGTTTCCCACCCACACTGGACCCGCATCAATTTTCCCATAGGAGTACAGAGCATGAAATCTCCACAGTGCTGCACTCTGTGCTCACAATTCAATTCACACAGCACCTTTTACAGTTAACACAGACCCCCCCCCAGCACACACACACATACAGGTGTACCACAGGGCAGTGTGCTGAGCCCAGTCCTCTATCACCTCTTCACCCACAGCTGCAGGCCGTCCATGGATCCACTTCATGGACGGCGGAGGTACAGCACCTGGCTGCATGGTGCACAGACACCATGGACACAGTTTGCCCTCCTGTCGTCTGCCTGAGGATCAACCTTTCCTCCAGTGCCGTCTCCTTACTGAACTCTGCCCCTTGTTAACCTCTGCCGCCCTCCACACCGCTACAAATCCTCGCCCCACTGACCTGCTCTGTGTTTACTCACACAAGTCTTATACTGACTGACACACTAGACTGAATTTCTGCACTAGTTCTGCTCACATGACTGTTAACGTAGGTAGCTTACTGCGTATCATGTGGTGAACCATTGCACTGGTGATTTATAAGTTAATATAACATTTATTTATATCCATTTGTAAATTACGTTCATAGTCTCCGCCTATGTTGGATATACATCTGTATAGTATGTTCATACAGTACTTCCCACTGTGTGTGATGTCTGTAGCACAGCCATCGGATTATGTGTGTGGTAAACTCAGCAGTATCATTTACTTATTGCACTTCCTGTTAGATGTCAAACTGCATTTTGTTGCGTTGCACCTGCACACGTGTAATTACATAAACTTGAATCTAATCTAATGCTTTTACTCTGACAGGAAGCAGCCAGCAGCAGAGTTTCTCAGCAAACACCATGGAAACCAGTCCAGTTGCCATGGAAACGTGCTGCCGTGACCCATGGCCAAAGCAAAGCAGGTGAGGTGGACTGAGAGCTAAAGTAGTCACCATTAGGTCAGACCACAACACCGCCCGCTGTAACGTTCCTTCCATCAAACCTGCCGTGACGTCACTGCCGCCATGTTGGCAGGGTCTGAGGCCGCCTATAGTCAGGGTTAGGTGGGAGCAGGAAGCTCGTCCTGTAAGTCAGCACCTCAGCTCGTGCCTTTAATTAGGCAAAATTTCATAAAGTGACACATCCTGCCTCAGCGCTGGAGGTAGCTGATTGGTTCCCCATCAGACTAAATGTGATCCAGACTGAGCGCTGGAGATGTGGAGCAGACGGTCTGGACTGAACGCTGCTGTGTGTGTGCTGTAATTTGCATAATCATTCATAGAGAGTGTGAGCTGAGCAGTGTGGGGGTGAACAAGGCTGCAGCTCATCATGCATTCAGGAGCTTCCTCCTCGCAGTGCAGTTGCTAGGCATGTTTCCATAGCAACACAGGCATCTCTCTAGCAGAGTGTGTGTGTGTGTGTGCAGCTGGCGCTGATCCAAACAGCCGACACTAAAGCCTTGCCTGAAGGTTTTGGTTGGTAACATAGACTTTACATTTTCCCATGATGCATCAGTGTACCCACAGAGGGGGAGGGAAGGGGGTGGGAGAAAACTGCCTAGCAACACAGAAATCTGTGCAGCAACACACTGTGTGTTATTGTGTTTCATTATTTAAACCATGACAGTGTTATTCACAGGAGTAATACTGAGGAAACATTTTTAGAACATTAATTAGGTCCTTCAGGACATATAGATTGATGATATTTATATAATTTGATAACCTGGAGCTGCTGTTTGCTCCTCATGAGGAGGAGGAGGGCAACAAGTGGCATGATGTGGTTGGAATCTGCAGGAGGAGGGGTAGTGATGTCACTTACTCTACCACGTGGCATTCCTCAGCTTCCCTGGGAGTGATGTATGCAGGGGAAACGCAGACTGCCTCCTCCTCCTTCACAGCCTCTGTCTCTGCAGCACAACGCTGAGCTTCAGCATCAGCAGCAGCAGCAGAGGAGGAACAATAACCTGAGCGGAGACACTGCAGCCTGTCCGTCCGTCCTGAATTCTCTGGTGAAAGCAGCTCCGTGCAGGAGGCAGAGAGGGGAAGATGTCCTCCCCGCAGGTCTCCTCATCCCGCAGACAGTCTTGTTATCTGTGCGACCTGCCCCGCATGCCCTGGGCCATGATCTGGGACTTTACGGAACCTGTTTGTCGGGGATGCGTCAATTACGAGGGTGCGGACAGGATTGAGTTTGTAATTGAGACCGCCCGACACCTGAAGCGGGCACATGGCTTCCAGGAGGGAAGATCTCCCGCAGGTGGACCTCCGCCACCACCTCCACAACCAGCGGTGGCAAAAAGCCAGGTGTTGTTACTGACTGGGAAAGATTCAGGACAGCTGAACCACCATCAGGCAGACGGACCAGGAAAGTCTCAGCAGCCTGGTTTAGACCGGTATTTGCACGGAACAGACAACCGGGCTCGGTTTGACTACAGTGGGCCTAGCAGCAGCAGCAGCAGGCTGCCCAATGGACTCGGTGGAGTCAACGGGTTCAAACTGGACGATGGACCACCTGAGCTGAACCGACAGAGCCCAAACTCACGGGGCAGGAGTCACACAGGGCTTGTGTCAACCGCGGGACAGATGAATGTGCCACCAAACCTGCTGCCTCAGACCTTGCTGAATGGACCGGCTGCACATGGCCTGGCAGGCAGAGCCCCCCATCAGAATATGGGCAGTGGCTCTACGGCCAGCCAGATGGGGATGTCTGAACCAGGCGGAAAGCGCCCCGCCTCTGTGTCCAGCACAGACCAGGAGCGTGAACTGAAAGAGAAGCAGAGGAACGCAGAGGTTCTGGCCGAGCTGAGCGAGAGCCTCCGGAACCGGCAGGAGGAGTGGACAAGCAAACCGAAAACAGTGCGGGACACACTGGTCACTCTGTCTAGCTGCACCCCATTCGACGTCCGCTTCAAGAAGGACCACGGGCTGATTGGTAGGGTGTTCGCCTTTGACGCAGTGTCTAAACCCGGCATGGACTACGAGCTGAAGATATTCATCGAGTACCCGAGCGGATCCGGGAATGTGTTCTCCAGCGCGTCAGGAGTGGCCAAGCAGATGTACCAGGACTGCATGAAGGACTTCAGCAGGGGTTTGTCCTCTGGGTTCAAATATCTGGAGTATGAGAAGAAGCATGGTTCTGGGGACTGGCGTCTGCTAGGGGATTTATTGCCGGAATCTTTGCGCTTTTTTAAGGAGGGTCTGGGAGCAGACATGCTGCCACAGCCCTATATTGATGGCAGCTACCCACTACTACCCACCACCCTGCTGCCCCCTGGCCGCTCCTCAGCTTTAGGCAGTGGGAACAGCAGCTCCAAACCTGGAGTGAGGAAGAGGAAAGCGTCCCCGGAGCCGGATTCTGGGGAGGGTGGCCTGAAGCTGACGGAGGAGCAGCAGAGGCAGCAGTGGATCAACAGCCAGACCGAAGCCCTCAAACTCTCCATGGCTGTGGGCTCCTTCAGTGGGCCTCCGCTCAACCTGCCTTCTGGCCATGCCACACCCCCAGAGTCTGCCACTCCTTCGCAGAATGGACAGTCGCCGATGACTGCGCTCATGTCAGTCGCAGACACCATTGGGAATGCGCACTCTCCCAGTAAGGACAGAGACTCTGTACACTCCACCACTTCCTCCAGACACAACAGCAGCAGTCCGGTGTCCCCCGCCTCCCTCTCCAGCCAGAGACGCCTATCCTCCCGCAATGGAGACCTTGGCTTGTCCGTGCCGTCGCAGTCTGCGGGAGGTATGGACCAGGTGCACACGCAGAATGTGCCCGACTCGCCGATGGCTAACAGTGGGCCCTTGTGCTGCACGATCTGCCATGAACGCTTGGAGGACACACATTTTGTCCAGTGTCCCTCCGTCTCCAATCACAAATTTTGCTTCCCCTGCTCCAGAGAAAGCATCAAGTCCCAGGGCGCTTCAGGGGAGGTGTACTGCCCCAGCGGGGAGAAGTGCCCACTGGTTGGCTCCAACGTGCCCTGGGCGTTCATGCAGGGAGAGATCGCCACCATCCTGGCTGGAGATGTGAAGGTAAAAAAGGAGAGAGACCCCTGAGGAGGAAGACACTAAAGACGATGTGAACAGTCGGTCTGCTGGTTCTGTCCTGTCAGATTATGACTGAATACATTTGAAAACATTTAAAGGTGAAACGTGTGATAGGAAATCATTTTTAACGTCTTCAGCCATTTTTCATGTAAAAGTCTTTTAAGGTGATATTTGGACCGTGAAGGAGTGATAACCATCATTTAAAATTCCGGATCAGTCCTTCAAATGTTCAAAGTAATTTCCCATCAGGATGGATCTGCTGAACGTAACTGCAGCCCGTGTCAATGTAGCACAGTCAAGACAAAGGATGAGGAGCAGCCTGTCTTTACAGGGTTAAGGATGAGGATGAGGAGCAGCCTGTCTTTACAGGGTTAAGGATGAGGACGCTGTGAGTGATTTCATTTTGAAACTCTTCAAACTGATGTCCTGCTGTGTAAAAACCACAGGTCAGGATCAGGTGAATCGTGTTCACTGAGGTCTAAAGATGAAAGATCTTCCTTCATAAACTCCTTTTACTGTAACGAGAGTCACTCCTTCAGAAAGTCCTGGCACCTGACACCTGTCAGTGTTAATCAGTGTCTTGTTCTGATTTCACATTATATATATTCGGCCGCGGTCAGAATGAAGGAGACGTGTGATGTCATTGATCGTCGGTAACTTCAGGCTGTCTTCCATTCCAAAGTGAACAGCTTCCTTTAATAACAAGCAGACCATGATCTTAGTGTCTCCTCAGTATGTCTATTGTAAAGTGAGCTGAAGTGTTTGAGGGTTAGTTTGTCGGTGAAATGTTTCTGAGGAGATTCTCAGCGTGACGTCATTTATAAGAACAAATGTCACAAATCAGCTGATTCTATGAAATGAACTGTGTGTGGTTAGAATTAAAAGTGAAGAATGTGACTGTCTGCGTACAGCGATGACTGAACAGTCTGTCAGTCACTGGTTAGGCACAGCTGATCTCTAATGGATCAATAACCTCATGTTTATTGAGGGTTCTCACAGTTATTGATCATTACAGTTAGATTAACTTCACTGTAAGCTTTGTTGTAAATGTTGCATCCTGAACAGACTGAAATATGAAAATGCTGAATATATTCTCTGAGTGGCTTCCTGATGGGGTGGTTACCGTGGAGACGCACAGTTTAACATGTTTGTAGGTGTTTGTGTTGTCGTGGAGGTGACAATGATGTGATGTGTTCACAGACGTCATAATCACATTATACACAACAGCGTTTTTACATTTTTTATGGAGATAGATTGTTTTTGTATGTTTTTATTGATGATGATGAATTTTTTTTTAGGTTTTTTTTTTTTTTACAAAATAAAGACTTTGTTTTTCTTCAGCTTCTCCGTGTTTGTTGTTTATTGGCCTCGGCTCTGAATCCTGAAATGAAAATGATGATTCGTGATGTGCCTCAGTGACTTCATGTTCTGTCGTTGTTCTGCTGAGCTTTAGCTCCGGGTGTCGTTTTATCTGTGTGGAATTAGTTTGAACTGAAGCTGTCGGCTCTGACACTTGACCTCCAGGGTACCTTGTTACTCAGGGTCGCCAGCGCCCCCTGCTGTAGTTCCTGTGTGATTTCTGTGGCTGTGTAGAAGACACTGTTCAAAACGTTTGGTATTTTTGCAGACAGACATGTCAACAGCCCCGTCATCTTGTTTAAAAAACCTTTATTGAACGGTAACCAGATAATATTGAGATGAGCAGTGTGAGCTCCCCCTGGTGGCCTTGAGATGTGGCAGCGTAACAATCATGCGATGTGTTGGCATAAGACTAATGAACATCAAGCAGTATCTGCTGCTTTAAAGGCTACAGCCAACAGAACAATCCTATCCAGGCCAACACAGTGTCCTCACACACTTCAGTGTGATTCTGCACATTAGCATGCACACAACAAGCTGCTGCACTGAGCCAAGGGCACCTTAACATCACTGTCCACACTCACACTGAGTCCAGGTGTGCTGTTGCTCAGATCTGCACAAACCAAAGCTGCTGCTCAGACAGTGTGACGCTTGTCTCCTGTCGTCTGACTGGTCCTGCAGCAGGCGTCGGTTCTTCTCTGCTGGGTCCTGGTTGGTCACTGTGTGGGAGATATTTATCTGTGATGCAGTGAAGTCTTAGACCTGCTTCACCTCCTCTTCGCTGCTGGCAGTTTGATCCTCAGTGTAACATTTTAACACAGAAGTGAAGGCAAAGAGGCGGAGCTGAAGCAGCCACGCCCATATTTGGATTATTTGGGGAGTGATGCAGGAGTCAGGTGCTGCTGAGTTGATTCTGTTCCCAGTCAACTGTTCTCCTCAGGGCGGCAGGAATGAGTCCTGAAACGCTGCAGTGTGTCAGGCTGTTAGCAGTTCCTGTGCCTACATGCATTCTTGTAATTTTTGAATGTGTGTGTTTGGAATCAGATGGCACACCAGATTCTTAGCTGACATCCGGATGCATGTGTAGCTCAGCTTGTCCACGTGCAACATTCGTGTTTGTTGTTTGTGATGCAGCTTTATCTGTTTTTTTTGTCTGCACATCCTCTTCCACTGTTGCCATGGTTACCTCCCAGCTGAACACAATGTATCAGGAATGTGCGCCCGGAACAAAGACAGAGAGTCGAGGTGGCAGGTTGTCTGTTTGTGACCTCAGGTGAAGAGAGGAGGTTTATTTAACCCCCTCCTCTCAGGGCTGTGAAGCTTCACTCCTCCATCTACGTACCTGCTCACTATCACCATGGGAACCCACTGAGGTGTTGCTTAGCAACAGTGGCGGCAGACACTCTGCAGGAGCTACTAAATGACAAAGCAGGAGCTACACACACACACCAGCATTTACAATAAGCATGGAACAGGATGTGCTCAGATTCTGCAGATCTGATTGGTTGTGGAGGTTGATTCCACCTCGTGTCTTTAGCTGGAGCGTTGATGAATGATGAGACGAGAGCAGCGATGGTGTGACATGGTGTGTGTCCTTATTTGTCTGGCAGCTGCTCTGTTTAGATCAGCTGAGTAACTACACAACCAGAGATTTATCCAGCTGTGACTCTGACCTGGCTGGGAGGTGACGATGGCGGCCATTTTATTCACACCCATCATCTAAACACACACACACACTTTTTCCTCTCTCTCTGTCCCCCCCCCCCCCCCGTCTCTCCTGTCTCTCTCTCTCCCTCCTCTCTCTCCCTCCTCTCTGTCTCTCTCTCTCTTTCTCTCTCTCTCTCCCCCTCTCTCTCTCTGTCTCCCCCCCCCCCCCCCCGTCTCTCCTGTCTCTCTCTCTCCCCCTCTCTCCCTCCTCTCTGTCTCTCTCTCTCTTTCTCTGTCTTCTCCCCCCCTCTGTCCTGTCTCTCTCTCTCTCTCCCTCCTCTCTCCTTCCTCTCTGTCTCTCTCTCTCTTTCTCTGTCTTCTCTCCCCCCTCTCTCCCCTCTCTGTCTCTCTCTCACCCCCTCTCTCCCCTCTCTGTCTCTCTCTCTCTCCCCCCCTCTCTCCTCTCTCTCTCTCCTCCCTCTCTCCCCTCTCTGTCCCTCTCTCTCTCACCCCCTCTCTCCCCTCTCTGTCTCTCTCTCTCTCCCCCCTCTCTCCCCTCTCTGTCTCTCTCTCTCCCCCCTCTCTCCTCTCTCTCTCTCCTCCCTCTCTCCCCTCTCTGTCCCTCTCTCTCTCACCCCCTCTCTCCCCTCTCTGTCTCTCTCTCTCTCCCCCCTCTCTCCCCTCTCTGTCTCTCTCTCTCTCCCCCCTCTCTCCCCTCTCTGTCTCTGTCCCCCCCACAGACTGACCTTCCTCTGCAGCCTTGGACTGCTGCTGACTGGTCTTAGTGATGCTGACTTACTTGCTAATGCAGACAAACTGCTGCTAATAGCTGGAGACAACAGGAAGCTGACTGCAGTTCACTTAGTGGCCCACAGGGTGACTGTCGTTGAGGGGCTTCTGATGATGTAATGTTTAGACCCCCCCCCCCCATGACCCTGTAGGACAAGCGGGTTCAGAAGATGGATGGATGTTAAGAACAGTTTTATTCATACCTTGTGGAACGATGCCTGCACAGATCATGTCACCAAGTGAAAGCTGTGTGCAGGTTTTCTGAGCCGCCAGTGCAGAGTCTCACAGCACTCTGCTGACCTCTAGTGGCTCTGATAAACATCACAGGTGGATCCTGTTTCATGTTGTTCAACTGTCTCTTTGGGGTTTTTTGGTTGATTCAGGGATGGCCGGATTCTCAGAGGTGCCAGTGACAGGCTGGAGACCAGAGCCAGTGAGCTGCTGATGGAGATGGGAGGGATGAACCCTGAGGTGAAGGTGAGCACACAACAAAACACGGGCCATGGTTGACCTGGGAGACAGCTCAGGCCCACAGACCCACAGTCTGTGCTGAGGGTGAATGTCTCTGAATGTCTCCAACAGAACCAGTCAAGTCAAACCAGGCACCAACAGAACCAGCACCAACAGAACCAGTCAAGTCAAACCAGGCACCAACAGACCCAGCACCAACAGAACCAGTCAAGTCAAACCAGGAACCAACAGACCCAGCACCAACAAAAGCACTTCCCATTCCAACATTCCCACTCTCAACAAAACCTCTCCCAGTCCCACCAAAACCAGACCCAGCAGTCCCAGTCTGTACTGGTCCAGAGAAGGCCTGTGGTCCCATCCATGTTGGAGGAGGCAGGTCAGGTTCTCCGCCATGTTCGAAGGCAGAAGAAACTGCTGGAGGAGAATTTGGAGACTCTGCTGAGAGCTGAGACCGGAGGGGTCCTACACTGCCAGCTGGAAGCACTGGCTACTAACAGGTAGTCTTTAGCCCTAGCTAATGCTAATGCACTTAGAGTGGCTCTTTCTATGCTAACATGTTGGTAAGGCTAATGGGTAAGCTGACCTTTTGGTTAAGTAATAAATTGCTTTAAACCTGTTGATGGTTAGCTTACACAGCTCTTATTGACGAGGTCAGTCAGTAAAGACTCAGTGGTAATTGAATTATTAATTTTTAGGGTTACGATCACTGTGCTGTTTATCAGAGGTGAACTGTAGTGTGCACCCTGACAGGACGAGTCATGTGTCCAGGAAAAAAAACATTAAAACACAAACTGGCTTCACTGGAGACTGAGTCTCACATCATTCACTGTCAGTGCCGTGTCCTCTGCAGGGACTGCACTCAGGAGGTCCGCATCAAGAAGACAGTGGACGCCTGGATCAACACGTTAGCCAGAGACATCAAGGTGAGCTCCAGCTGACCCCACACCTGGATAGACTGTAAGCCGTGTACTCACCACTGTCCTCCCCATCCTTCTCAGGCTGAGATGTCCTCACAGGACGCCGCGGACGCTGTGGTGACATCACAACACGCAGCTGGGGTGAGCTCCACCCAAATAAGAAGGGGCAAACCAATGAGCAGGCCCAGAGGAGCAGGAACTGGGGCGAGGGCAGGGAGAGGGAGCAGAGGACCTACAGCTGCGCACAGACTGGTCAGGCCAGAGTCTCACACAGTGATTGATTTGATGGATCTGATCGGTCACATTCAGGCAGTCCTTCCTCTGTGTAGCTGCAGGAGGCGGAGCCTGACGGAGTGGCCGGTAGACTGACAGACAGCAAGCAGGTGGTGGTGGAAGGAGAGTCATACCTGACCCACCTGTATGGCAGAGCCCCGTACGAAGGTCTGAGGCGGACCCTGAAGAAGAGTCCGTACCTTCACTTCAGCTCACCTGCCTCGCCCCTGAGCAGGAAGCCCCGCCCCCGACTTGTAGAGAGCGTCCAAGGTCAGAGAATGTTCGGCTGTGGTGTCCGTCATCAAACTATCAGAGCTTCTGATCGGTCCGTCTGTGTACAGGTGTAAAGCTGAAGTCCTGTAAGACTCAGACCAGCATCTCATCTGGACCACCTCAGCACCTTTTCAGCTCGGGTGGTCCCGCCCACTTAACCACCACCCGTCCTGTTTCTGTGGCGATTCCTCTGGGTCCTCCCAGGATGGATTCTTCCTCCAGGGCTGGGCTGCTTCAGGAAGTGGTTTTACTACCTGAAGTGCCTCCAGTTACAGAGGATGATGGAGCATCTGGGCAACAGGTAAGCTGCACCTGTCCTCCACGTCTGATGCTGTAACCATGGCAACTAATGGCAAGAACCGATTTCGGGTGGAGAGAGCACTGACATCTCTTTGCGTTGACAGAGGCAGCAGCTGGATGCAGATGAAGCAGCAGTGACTCCACCAGCTCCGATGCCAGCTCCTCCTCCATCTGCTCCACCTCCTCCCCACACTGTTGACATCATCAACATGGAGAGTGAGAAAGGGGTGGAGGAGGAAGAGAACATCCTTCCTGGAACTGACGTCCTCTCAGCTGTTGATGTTGTCCAGGTAACATTCCTCTCTCCTCCTCGTCCTCCTCGTCCTCAGGTTGTCTTCAGGGAGTCTCCAGGTGCTCCTGCTGGTGAACGGCACTGATCACTCTCTGTCTTATGTCCTCAGGAGGAGACCAGTGTGCCGGGTGAGGAGGCTGTGGAGTTGGATGGAGGTCCATCTCCTCCTCCTGTCCTGTACCAGGGCCCACTCTTCCCTCCACAGGCACCTTGTGCCCTTCCCGCCCAGGATCCCGTCCTGCGTCTCAACCAGCGGAGCGTCCTGGAGAACCGGCTGGTGGAATGGTGAGAATCTGGACTGGGCTGGATCTGACAACCTGGTGTAGCTCTGTTCTACTTCGGTCTGTTTCCCTTCAGGGTGGAGCAGCAGCTCATGGCACAGATGATCTCAGACATACACCGCCCCCCACCACCTGACCCTGCCCAGAATCACTCCTCTGACCAATCGCAGCTCGAGGAGCGCAGCGTCACCTCAGACATCGGTAAGTGGACAAGCTTCTCATCTCTGTCCTCCACCGCTCCTCTGCTCCTGCTCCTCCTTCTCTCTGTGACTATGCTGTGTGTGCAGTGGAGGCAGCAGGTGGTGGAGGTCTGCAGCTGTTTGTGGACTCCAGTCTGTCAGTGGACTCTGAGTTAATCAGGGAGCTGGTTAACGAGGTTCTGACTGAGACCATCACGCTGATGCTCGGTCAGAGAGACACACGAGACACTGAACCAGAAGAAGGACTTGAACCAGCAGCAGCAGAACCAGCAGCACCAGAACCAGCAGCACCAGAACCAGCAGCACCAGAACCAGCAGCAGCAGAACCAGCAGCACCAGAACCAGCAGCACCAGAACCAGCAGCACCAGAACCAGCAGCACTAGAACCAGCAGCATATCAAGAGGTATAGAAACCAGGAGGTAAAGTCTTAGCCTGCGGCCCCCCTCTTGTGTCACCTGGCTAACTGCTGGCTCTGTTCCAGGCCACACGGGTCTCCACACCAGTACCCACCCCGCCCCCCAGCCTAGCTCCTCCCAGCAGAGAGGCCACACCAATAAT
>NC_041042.1:522699-537699 GCF_900634625.1 Parambassis ranga
TCAGCTGGTCCACACAGCGCTGCCACGACCACACCGCCACATATGAACGACTCAGTGCAGCCTCACAAAGTTACACATGTGTTCTCATAATACACAACGAGCCCACAGTGGTCAACACAGACACACAAAGTGATTTTTGTGATGAAGATAAGAAGAATGCAGACAGACAGACAGACCATGGTATCAATGTATGGAGATAAACAAGCAAGGCAGTGTGTGTATACAACCTATCCACACATCCTAGCAGAGAGTGTGTGTGTGTGTCTGTGTGTGTGTGTGTGTGTCTGTCCAGTCAGGCTGCTGGTGTGATGTTGGTCTGTGTTAGTGACGGTGAGTCATTAAGGTCAGAGAGCGGTGTGTGTGTGTCTGTGTGTGGACGTCAGTGTGTGTTTTCATGGTGGTTCCATTGTGTTGCGTTGACTTGACCCAGAACTGTGTGTGAGGATAAAAGGGTCTGATGATGTTTGTCTCTGCAGCCGAGGAGGTGGAGGAGCAGGGAGGAACCAGGAGGATGGAGGTTCACCTGCCGTCCCAGGGGGAGGTGATGGAGCTTGCTGCATCTGGAGACACAGACTGCTTCAACTCTGATGTTTTCTGACTGCGACCTCTGACCTCTGCTCAGCTGTTTTTATTTACATTCATACACCAGTTAAAATAAATGAATAAATAAATAAATGTGCTGTTGCGTTTTAGTCCCAGGAGCCACTTCCCAGCATCCTCTGCTCTGATTGGACACATCCGCCGCAGCAGCAGAGCCCCACAGAGATATAAATGTGAGGACTCATGGAGGGAGGAGCTCCTGTCCCCATCAGGACTGACACTGGACAGGACACAGACAACCACAGAGCGCTGACACCAGCACACACTGAAGCTGTTTAGTTAGGCAGAGACACACTCAGCCTAAAATAACACACTGAACACACACACAGTGAAAACAGACAGAGCGCTGCTGATAAGAGGATGAGCAGGAAATGTGCTCAGTGAAGCAGCAGGAGACGCCGGACACACACAGGCCGGGCGGAAGGCTCCATGGTGCCACGAGGACGGCTCAGTGTGCAGTGATCAAATGGATTGATCGGCTCTCTGAGGGTGTGTGTGTGTGTGAGGGTCCATGCTCTCAGATGGAAGATTAAATGAAGCCGCAGAGTGTGTGTGTGTGTGTGTGTGGCTGACTGGTCTGAAATGTCTTCAGTCTGGTTTCTGGCAGTGCTTGTTGTTGTTGTTTTGTGTGTTTGTGAGTCTGACCTGGTTCTGGTCCTGGTCTGGACACACAGTTGTGTGCATTAAAGATTTGATGGAGGCTGTTTGTTCGTGTCTCGGGGGTCGGAAGAAAAAGCTCTTATTAATACTTCATCATCTTCATTGTCTTCAGTGTCCGTCTTCTGTCCAGTGTCTGTCTCACGTCTCTGGAGCTTGGCCTCCTCTCTGCTCCTCTTCTCCTGCAGCTCTGGAGCTGTGTCCACAGGTATGTTCTGTGTGTCCCTGGTAAAGCCTTGCCTCTTCCTCCACAGCTTCTGGTCCAGCTGTGATCAGTTTGAAGTTTCTCACCTGACATTTGGTCCTCAGCCCCTTCACCACCGGGGACATGTCTCAGTCCTCACTGTGCTGTGCACGATGAGCACAGTGGCTGGTTCCTCATGTTGATTGTAGTTTTATTTGTACATCTTCAAGAATGAAAATAGTTTCTGGTGCTCTGGTACTCCTCAGTATTCGTAACAACACGTCTCACCCCCTGCACGACACACTGCTGTCCTACAGGAGCACATTCAGTGGTAGACTGAGACTACCGAGGAGCAGCACAGAACGCCACAGGAGGTCCTTCCTGCCAGTGGCCATCAGACTGTATAACTCCTCCCCTTTCTGTAGGGAGAAGCGCTAGATAATCATGTCAGGCATCACTGTCATTCCTATATTATGTTCACTTAGCACCTTACATCTCCATATTGTATCCATGTATCATATATTGTGCTCATACTGCGTACTGTACTCTTTTTGGATTATAGTGACACTTATACTTATACTCTGTACTTAACTGCATTTAATGTAACTTGATACCTCTGGCACAAGAATTTCCTTCGGGATTAATAAAGTTTTATCTTATCTTATCTTATCTTTACAGAAACCCGGAGCCTGAGCAGCAGCGCTTAGAACTGATGAAGCTGCTTCAAGAAAACTCTACAGTCCAGATGCGGTTAACCTGCTCTACGCATGATGACCTGGAGGACTGAGAATCTTCATCAAGCCCCTCTGTTTAGTTTTTGTTGTAGACCTGGACCTTTGGTCCGTTTTTTAACCGCACCACAATGTCCCTCCACAGTATTTAAATTGGGTTGAGGTCTGGGTTTGGACTAGTGCAGTCCACAACCTTGATTCTTCATTTTTCAGCCATTCTGATGTCGATGTCCTCACATTTGTCTCTAGAACACTCTGGTATCAGAGGACTTCATGGTCCACTCAGTGACTGCAGGGTATCCAGGTCCTGTGTCTGCAGAACAAGTCCAAACCATCAGTGTGTATGAGGTGCTGGTTTCATGATGGTGAGCATTGAGACCAAACGCCTCCACTCCGTCCACAGCACGTTGTCCCACAGGTGCCGCTTTGTTCAGACGTGAACCTCAGTCCTGCTCCCATGTGCTTGTTGACAAGTTTTCTGGTGACCAGCACCTGCTGCAGCTCGCCTAGATCCTGTAGAAGCAGTGAAGGGGGCACTTAGTACTGAACAAATGTTTCTTTGTCTTTTTGGTAAATAAATGATGACATGGTGGAAAAGTTCCATCCTGTTGTTTCCCTTGTTTCCCATTATGAGGTTTATGCTGACTTGAGGAACCTCAGAGAGGGGGCGGGTCTGACGGGGGAGCATCAAGCCCCCACTCATTGACACAATCTGGCAGGAAGTTGTAGGAGTTTTCTTTTCAAAATAAGAATTAAATGTTTATTGGAATCAGCTCTTCCTGTCTGCAGGAGTCCGGTGGGCTCCGTTCTGTCCCAGCACTGAGCTTCAAACCACTGCAGACGCTGGACGGAGCTCCCATGGAGTCCCCTGTTGGTTTCTGCTAATGTAAAGACATTTTAGCCTGCAGGTGCACTGGGACTGACTGGAGCCCGCCCCTAGCGGCTGCGGGGTGAACTGCAGTTTTTAGCACATCGGCTTCACGTGTGAGCCCGGAGGAGGCCGATGGGTTAAAACGTGACCCTGAGCAAGTGAGCGCTTCGTGTTCAGACCTGTCACACGGAGGTTTGTCGACCTCACTGACGGTATGAGCTCATGTTCACATATATATATATATATATATATATGTGAACATGAGCTCATACCGTATATATATATATTTATCACGATAAAAAGCCGAAGACCATCCGGGTCATTTTCAACCTGTCGAACATTCAACTCGATCTTAACGCTCTGGGCACGTTTTATTGTGAAGGAGGTGACCGGAAGCGCCGGTGCTTTTTGCTGCTGACGTCAGCGGGCTCGCCGTGAGGCTGCGTCAGTGTGGCCGGAGCGTCAGGCGGAGCGGCTGCTGCTGGGTGCTCCGCGGCTCTGCCTCTCTTTACGGAGCTTCTCGGCGGAATTCACCGTGACACGCGCGGCGTTAGGCTCCGGGACATTCACGTGACGGACTGAGGGGGGGGCCGCTAAACCACCGGTTGATTCCGGGAGCTGAGCAGAACCCCCTCTGTGACTGGACCCGGACGCTCCGATCCCTCTGAAGCACGGGGATGCCGCAGGTCAGCGCAGAGTCTGCCGGGGAGATGCTGCTGCCTGGAGCCCCCAGGCGGGACGGAGCGGGGGATGCGGCGGAGCGGAGCCGCTCTGTCCGGGAGCGGCTGGGTGCCGCTGTGTCCGGGCTCAGCGAGCTGGAGCTCCTGCGGCAGCGGCAGGAGGTGCTGGTCCGGGCCGCGCTGGAACGCAGAGAGGAGCGCAGAGAGGAGAAGCTCCTGGAGGAGAACATCCTGCTGCTCAGGAAACAGCTGGTAGGTCCTGGCAGTCACATGACCTCACACCTGAGGTCAGAGGTCATGTGGGGGGACCTGGAGGCAGACATTGACAACATGGTGATCGGCCATCAGAGCAGGTTGTTTTAAATCCAAAATGTTAATCAATACCTGGTCACCATGGAAACGGGGGGCTTCAGCAGACTCAACTCTGTCTACAAAACTTGTCAATTAGATGATCAATGATGCTGATTATTGATGGTTTATCAGGTCCAGGTGGGGTTAGAATGTGTCTCCACACAGCAGTGTGTGATGTGGACCAGCCTGCTGTCCATGCTCAGACAGAGTGTTAGAACCCGGGTCATTGATCAGCTGCACGCCTCAAACGTCACGCTGAGTGAGCAATCATGGACTCAGACAGAGTTCAGAGGCCGCTTCAGCCCGACATGTCCGGGCCCAAAGTGTCAACTGTGACGTCCAAGAGTCTAAATCAACCTGGACTCGAGTCCAGCCGCCTCGTTTAAACTCTAGGACATGACTGTGACCTGGATGAGTGGGAGTCCACAGACTGTGACATCACTTCCTGCAGAGGCTCAGCAGTGGGTGTGGCAGCAGGCAGCTGATTGACAGGACAAACAACTGCAGGAGTAACACGCAACTCCTTCCTGACCTGCAGCTGCTACACACACACACACACACACTTGTATGGCTATCTTTGTGAGGACATTCAGTGTCTCCAAATGCCCTCACACACACAGGTTGTGTGACTTTGTGACTGTGAAGGCTTCACTGACCTGACAACAGATCCGTTATCACTGTCGAGTGCTGCTCAGCTGTTCTGGTGGGCTCAGCAGCAGCAGCTCAGTCACAGGAATGCAGCACATGACCTGCATAACCCGCATGTTTTCCTCTGAGGGGGAGGGGCCGGCTCAGCCTGTGTCCTGTTACAAAAGTTGCTTTCATCCTTTAATCAGGGATCAATAATCAGCAATAACTGGTCCGGTCAGAGCAGCGGCTCGTCCAGCTTCTGTCTGTGATCTCCTGACGCCTCCATGAAACGGCTGCCATTGTTTTTAACGTCTCTTTGTCTCCGTCAGAGCTGTCTGAGGATGCGGGACGCCGGACTCATCAGTCAGCTACAGGAGCTGGACCGACAGATCAATGACCTGCGACTGGACACGGAGCCGTCACATGACCAGCCAGAGGCGGACAGCAGACCGAGCTCAGGTAGGTAGACCCTGGAAGATGCAAAGAGCCGACAGCTTCAGAGAGTTTAGACAGATCCAGACCCTGCAGACAGTGAAGAGCTGAAGAAATGCATGCATCATTTCAAGGTTTATAGAATCTGTAAATGACCTGACCTGACCTTTCAGCGTATGACGGCTGAGTGTGTTCAGTGTTCGCTCTCAGCTTCTGTTTGTGGGCCTGGTGACATCACACAGCCCCTCCTAACCTCCTCTTCCTGTTAGGTTTCTACGAACTGAGTGACGCTGCGTCTGCCTCGCTCTCTAACTCGTCCAACTCCGTCTTCAGTGAGTGTTTTTGCACAACAGCCGACGCCGATGGACGCCTCCCGTCCTCAAGTATGTCCCCCAGTCTGTGTAGTGCTCCCCCTCTTTGATGCCACTGGTCTTCTGTTGTGTAGACTCCTGTCCGCAGGGACACCTCCGAGGGAGGGTTAGGCCTTAAAGCTCCGTCTGTTGTTTGTAGTTTTTTGTCCCTCCTGCTGCTGAAGACATTTAAATTCCCTTTTTAAAGTCCACATTTGTTGTGGTACTCGGTGGATTTGGGATGTGGAGGGTTAATGTTTCATGCTGAAAAGAATTTTCCAGAGAGTCATTACTGCACTCAGCGGCCCGGCAGAACTTCCTGTCAGCTGTTGACATAATGAAAGCCAGCAGCTGGTCCAGCTGTGTCTGCTTACTCACGTTGACTTCTCTCTGTCTCAGATGGTCCGGCCGACTGTTTGGAGTGTGACGGACTTGTTGGAGGACTTTGTGATGACTCCTCTTTCTCGGGGACGATCCACCGCTCGCTCTCAGCTCTCTACCCGCCCACGGTGGATGCTGCCTCTCTGGTGGCTTCCAGTGATACCCGCTCCAAGTACCTCTGTGACCTGGTGACTTGGAATGGCAGTGAAACGTACCACTTCCCAAGCCCGCTGCACGCCCCGGTAGTCCAAAGCCCTGCCCTCTTACAGGGTTATGGAGGTCAGGGCAGAGATGAGGCGGGAACACCAGAAACCTCCTCTCCTCCTGTTTCTGTTGTTCCTCAGAGCTCCTCCTGGCCGGCCCTGTCCTCCACCCAAACTACTTCACACAAGCGACTGGACAGCTACATCTACAGTCTGCTGCAGCGCAGGGCCCAGCCTGTCAGGACCGGCAGACCCAGGACCAGTATCAGCACAGAACCATCTAAGAGCATACTGAGGCAGGCCAGTCTGTGTGCTCGGCAGCTGTCCGGGCCTGGTCCTGGTTTAGTGAGGGGGTCTGAACTCAAACCCTCCCCACCGGCTGGAGGCACATCAGTGGAAGGTGTTGCCATGCCGTCTGCTCAGAGGCAGAGGTCTTTGGAGGGTAAAGGGGAGGAGCAGGAGATCCAGAATGTTTTTCCAGGTGGAGGTGACTGCAGCTCTCCTCATGGATCTATAAACAAGTACAATGACAGTCTCCTGAGGAAGAGGAGCAAAGGGCTTCTTCCTCACATAGCTCTGCTGCCGAGAGACTTCAGGGAACTGAGCAGTCCCAAAGCTAACTCTTCCCCCATGGACACCAACAAGCCATGCTGTCCTCCAGACCAGGAGCTGCACCTGGAAGCATCCAACCCAGCGGAGACCAAGAACAACCACAGGTCACTCCAAGCAGAGGAAAGCTGCAGGGTGGTGCTGGAGCTGGACCGCCAGAGGTCCTCCAAGCAGAGCCAGGATGACAGAGGAGGCAGTCACATGGTCCACAGACGGTTTATCTCCACCCAGCAGCGCTGCACTAGCGGCTGCATAGGTGGCAGCAGGAATGTGAAGCACACGTGTAACAAAGAGCCCTCATCAGGGAAGAGAGGGGTTAAATCCCACCTCAGGTCTAAAAAGTCCCGCCTGCCGGAGGATGGGAGCTCCACTCACATTAGGGTGTCCAGAAGAAGTGTCTCCTCCAGGATGAAACGCCCCCCTGCCTCCATCCCAGAGGGCAGAGTCCTGGACAGACAGGCGTCAGGACTAGGCAGCATGCGGCCAGGTGTGTTTAAGTGTTATCACCATGGAAACCACCATCACCACCATCACCATGGACGTGATCAGGTCGTGGTCATTGCCAAACCAAAGTACAAGCGCAGTGAATACTGCCGGCTGCGTGCGCCCCCGGAGGCTCTGTATGAGGAGGCCTTCAGGCGGGTCCAGCTGCGGCACAGAAAGGAGCCTGTGAGCGGGTCCACAGTGTGCCCCCCCTCCTCAAGCCCATATTCTTACACTGCAGGAAGTGACTCCGAGTATTCGGCCGAGTGTGCGTCACTCTTTCACTCCACCATCGTGGACACCAGTGAAGACGAGAGGTCTAACTACACCACAAACTGCTTCGGAGACAGCGAGTCCAGTGAGGAAGAGTACGTGGAGAGCACGACCACCGGCAGCGACACCGAGGAGAGTGGGGGAGGGGGAGCTGGGGGCGGGGCGGGCGCAGTCTGCAGGGGAAGGGGGCCGTCAGGGGCCGCTGGGGCTGGGGCCGCTGGGCAGGAAAGGATTAAAGCCTCTCGCAACTTGAAGAAGAAGATCCTCCGCTTCCGGTCGGGCTCATTAAAACTCATGACCACCGTATGACCCACCTGCAACACCTTCACAGACAGTTACATGCACCTGAACCAAGTCCACAGACTGTAGGACAGGTGCTTCATGGTCCACTGACTGAGGAGAGACACCCCCCCCCAGCCTGGACACAACTACTTGTTGTTACTGCTTCCCCAGCTATGCCCGCCTGAATGACCAGCAGTCTGGTCTGGACCTGTAAGTCCGTCTGGATCTCCATGCAGCACGTCAACTTCCTGTGACTACTCTGACCTTTGGACTCTTGGTCTGATGCAGCACAGCACTGCGGAGCGTCCAGTGAACACCCACACAGCATAAGATGCTCTTTAGCCAGATTGGCCTCCTTCTGCCCCCCCTCCCGTACTTGACAAGTGCCTCAGTGGGCAGGAAGCTGTCAAACTGAAGGTCTGCTGCTGTGACCTCAGCGGTCCTTAAACCTCCTGCAGACACATCCTACTCAGGACTCCTCCACCCTCTATGAACCTGCTCCTCATGGTCACGCTCAGAGGATGTCAGGTTCATGAGAGAAGTTCTCCTCTGTGCAGTGACCCTGACCCTGACCCTGACCCTGACCCTAGCACTGTAAGCCCCCTGTTCTCTGTGAGCCGTCTGCCTTCTGAGCTCCATACAGGCTGTCACCAGTCCAGGGAGGGTCTGAAGTGGACTGAAGTTGCTTTGGGAGTTTGAACTGCTTGGTTCTGTTACTTTTTGCACTTTGAGATGAACCATCTCGGATGTCAGCCCAGATACATCTTGTGTTTGTTGATGGAAGCTGGTCTACACGTTACACAGCTAATGACGGAGTGACAGCACAGGCTGGACTGTTAGCCACAAAGGAACCAGCATAATCCACATTATGTTTGCTTTTATTTAAGTTCATGCTGTTTGTTGCTGTACACAGTTAGCATGGCTCCATGCTGTGTGCGCTCTGCTGGAAGGTTCTGGGCTTCCCTCAGTAAACAGCCAGGGAGGTTTGTTCTGGAACCTTCCCACATGAGCATGATGATGATGTCAGAAGAACACAGTCACAGTTTGTCACAGTAACTGGCGGTTCTGCATGTTAGCTCTTACAGCTGCAGCTCCCAACATGACCACAGTCCACATCCAGTTTTCCCTCATTCAGGAATCTGAGCTGCGACCCTGTGTTGGAGAGCCGGGCGTAGTTCCTGCGTGGTTTGATCAAGCTTATCAGGACAAACTGTGACTTTGTTCTGTGAGGTTTTAAAATTAAAAAATAAAAACTTTATTGTGTTTTCTGGAAAAATGGCCCATGTGGTCCACAGCAAGCTGAGCAGTGCTGCAACACGGCATGTTTAGCCTAGCTTAGCTTGTAGCGTGTTCAACCTGCTCATCGAGCTATGGACAAAAATCAGACTCGTTTAGCAGACAAACCCGAACACACAGCACCAGGCAGTAACAGGGGGGGGCGGTGAAATCTGCAGCATCTGTGCAGGAGTCCTGTCACCGAGGCCTTGTTGATGAAGCTGTGTGCCATGTTTAAACCTGACAGGAGGTTCAATGTACAGACTCACTAAATGCAAACACTGACTGTGAATGATGTCTCTGTGTGACGGCGCTTCATTAAATCTATCCTGAACCTGGTCTGGGATCTTCTCTCTGAAAGGCTGGACGTGTGAGAGGTCAGCTGACAGCATGGCGATGTTCATCAGCTGGAGCACAGCTGGTTCAGGGTCACTGTAAATGCACCGCAGCATGAAGACAGTCAGATATGGTGGTCAGTCACAGGACTGCGGTTTACTTCCACAGAAATCTGTTGGTGCCGAGACAAAGAGGAGCGTCTACACGGCAGACAGGAGGAAAGAGGAGTGTGTGTGTCTGTGTGTGTGTGTGCCTGCCTCCAACAAACTGACCTCCTGATTAGAGTTAGAAGATTGGCAGAGATTACAGATGTGTGTCATGTGACAAATGGCTCCGATGTTCATTAAGATCAATGAACTGGTTCCAGTTCTCTGTCTGCAGCTAAGTCCTGATGCTGAACATACCAGTGTGTACCACTAGGCTGACACATCGTCTGTCCGTGTGTGTGCGTCTGAGTGGAAGCAGCAGGGGGTTCTGGGTATTTGATCAGACTGCCTTGAATACAAAGTCATGTGACCTTCACCAGGCAGGAAACAGTGGGGCGTGTGGACAGGTCTGTGTGTGTGTGGACATACATATGGTCCTACAGATGGTCCCACACACACAGTGTGTTACTGCAGATCACATACAGGCTCAGTAATCTGTGGGAGTGGATCAGAGCTGTGTGTGTGTGAGAGAATGATCTGAACACATTCCGGGTAAAACCACAGACACAGATTCTGTGTTTCTGGTTTTTAGTTGTTTTTCCCTCAGCTGCAGATTTTTCTCAAACACACACACACACACATACAAACACACACACACACACACACAGATACAGACACACACACAGACACACACACACATACAAACACACACACACACAGACACACACACACACAGATACAGACACACACAGACACACACACACAGACGCACACAGACACACACACGGACAGACACACACACACACACACAGACAGACACACACACACACACAGACAGACACACACACACACACAGACACACACAGTGGGCTGCAGCAGTGTTTGTGTGGGTGGTGTGTGTGTTTCCTCGCCTGGTCTCAGCTGCACACCGGTCGATCTGTCACAGATCTGTCCTGCACTGAGTGTAGGTCCAGTAAACATGGACCTATTTGATGTGGCGGAGGGACACAGATCTGTCCTGCACTGAGTGTAGGTCCAGTAAACATGGACCTATTTGATGTGGCGGAGGGACACAGTTCATTTCCTGCTGCTGCTGTTCAACCTCTCCCTGTCTGTGGAATGTTGTGTGACAGATCTTCAGGAGGTCATAGGCTCCTCCTCCTCACAGGCCCGGTCAGATCTCATGAACAGCTGATCCTGAGTGAACAGTGGTAGTGAGGTCACTGCTGTGCAGCGCCCCCTGGGGTCTGATCCTCGCTCTGAAGGCTCTGGAGTCCAGCGGTGGCAGAGCCGAATCCTCTGAGAGGGTTAACTTTAACACCTCCACTGGGCCGAGGCTGACTGCACAGATTAAAACTCCCAGCTGGTCCAAGAAAAGCTGAGGGTCCTCCAGGAGGAGGGGGGAGGTTGCTCCTGTTGCTACGGCAACCCCAATAGACTGAGAGATTGGGAGGGTGAGTTAAACATGACAAATGATATGATGGAAACCAGATAAAAGCTACTCAGCTAAGCTATGTAGCTATGTAACACACACACACACACACACACACACACACACACACACACACTCTGCTGGTAAGTGTGAAGGGCAGCGGGGATTTTCAGCAAACAGTCACAGTGTGTGTGCGTCAAGGATTTTCAATGTTTCCAGGGAGTAACGCTGCAGTGATTTATTCCTCTGTTGCCTCTAAGGTGATTGTGTGTGTGTGTGTGTGTCTGTGTGTGTGTGTCTGTGTGTGTATGTGTGTGTGTGTCTGTCTGTCTGTCTGTGTGTGTCTGTGTGTGTGTGTGTCTGTCTGTGTGTGTTATTAGTTGTTATTAGTGTCATTAGGTGCTGCTGTCTGCACACTGCTCTGTCTGGTGTTGTATGTAGGAAGTGATGCTTGCTGGACGTGTGTGTTGTTGTATGTCAGACACACAGTGTGTTGTTGTATGTCAGACACACAGTGTGTTGTATGTCAGACACACAGTGTGTTGTTGTATGTCAGACTCACAGTGTGTTGTTGTATGTCAGACACACAGTGTGTTGTATGTCAGACACACAGTGTGTTGTTGTATGTCAGACACACACAGATGTGTTGTTGTATGTCAGACTCACAGTGTGTTGTATGTCAGACACACAGTGTGTTGTTGTATGTCAGACACACACAGATGTGTTGTTGTATGTCAGACTCACAGTGTGTTGTTGTATGTCAGACACACACAGATGTGTTGTTGTATGTCAGACTCACAGTGTGTTGTTGTATGTCAGACACACACAGATGTGTTGTTGTATGTCAGACTCACAGTGTGTTGTTGTATGTCAGACACACAGTGTGTTGTTGTATGTCAGACACACACAGTGTGTTGTTGTATGTCAGACACACAGATGTGTTGTTGTATGTCAGACTCACAGTGTGTTGTTGTGTGTCAGACAGACACACAGTGTGTTGTTGTATGTCAGACTCACAGTGTGTTGTTGTATGTCAGACAGACACACAGATGTGTTGTTGTATGTCAGACTCACAGATGTGTTGTTGTATGTCAGACTCACAGTGTGTTGTTGTGTGTCAGACAGACACACAGTGTGTTGTTGTATGTCAGACTCACAGTGTGTTGTTGTATGTCAGACACACAGTGTGTTGTTGTATGTCAGACTCACAGTGTGTTGTTGTATGTCAGACTCACAGTGTGTTGTTGTATGTCAGACTCACACAGTGTGTTGTTGTATGTCAGACTCACAGTGTGTTGTTGTGTGTCAGACAGACTCACAGTGTGTTGTTGTATGTCAGACACACACAGATGTGTTGTTGTGTGTCAGACTCACAGTGTGTTGTTGTGTGTCAGACAGACACAGTGTGTTGTTGTATGTCAGACTCACACAGATGTGTTGTTGTGTGTCAGACTCACAGTGTGTTGTTGTATGTCAGACTCACAGTGTGTTGTTGTGTGTCAGACAGACACAGTGTGTTGTTGTATGTCAGACTCACAGTGTGTTGTTGTATGTCAGACTTACAGTGTGTTGTTGTATGTCAGACACAGTGTCAGTGTCAGTGTGTGTGTCACACACAGTGTGTTGTTGTTGTATGTCAGACACACAGTGTGTTGTTGTATGTCAGACACAGTGTGTTGTTGTATGTCAGACAGACACACAGTGTGTTGTTGTATGTCAGACACACAGTGTGTTGTTGTATGTCAGACACAGTGTGTTGTTGTATGTCAGACAGACACACAGTGTGTTGTTGTATGTCAGACTCACAGTGTGTTGTTGTATGTCAGACACACAGTGTGTTGTTGTATGTCAGACTCACAGTGTGTTGTTGTATGTCAGACTCACAGTGTGTTGTTGTATGTCAGACTCACAGTGTGTTGTTGTATGTCAGACTCACACAGTGTGTTGTTGTATGTCAGACTCACAGTGTGTTGTTGTGTGTCAGACAGACTCACAGTGTGTTGTTGTATGTCAGACACACACAGATGTGTTGTTGTGTGTCAGACTCACAGTGTGTTGTTGTGTGTCAGACAGACACAGTGTGTTGTTGTATGTCAGACTCACAGTGTGTTGTTGTGTGTCAGACTCACAGTGTGTTGTTGTATGTCAGACTCACAGTGTGTTGTTGTGTGTCAGACAGACACAGTGTGTTGTTGTATGTCAGACTCACAGTGTGTTGTTGTATGTCAGACTTACAGTGTGTTGTTGTATGTCAGACACAGTGTCAGTGTCAGTGTGTGTGTCACACACAGTGTGTTGTTGTTGTATGTCAGACACACAGTGTGTTGTTGTATGTCAGACACAGTGTGTTGTTGTATGTCAGACAGACACACAGTGTGTTGTTGTATGTCAGACACACAGTGTGTTGTTGTATGTCAGACACAGTGTGTTGTTGTATGTCAGACAGACACACAGTGTGTTGTTGTATGTCAGACTCACAGTGTGTTGTTGTATGTCAGACTCACAGTGTGTTGTTGTATGTCAGACACACAGTGTGTTGTTGTGTGTCAGACAGACACACAGTGTGTTGTTGTATGTCAGACTCACAGTGTGTTGTTGCAGTGTGTTGTTGTATGTCAGACTCACAGTGTGTTGTTGTATGTCAGACACACAGTGTGTTGTTGTATGTCAGACTCACAGTGTGTTGTTGCAGTGTGTTGTTGTATGTCAGACTCACAGTGTGTTGTTGTATGTCAGACACACAGATGTGTTGTTGTATGTCAGACACACAGTGTGTTGTTGTATGTCAGACTCACAGTGTGTTGTTGTATGTCAGACTCACAGTGTGTTGTTGTGTGTCAGACAGACACACAGTGTGTTGTTGTATGTCAGACTCACAGTGTGTTGTTGTATGTCAGACTCACAGTGTGTTGTTGTATGTCAGACAGACACACAGTGTGTTGTTGTGTGTCAGACACACAGTGTGTTGTTATGTCAGACACACAGTGTGTTGTTGTATGTCAGACACACAGTGTGTTGTTGTATGTCAGACAGACACACAGTGTGTTGTTGTATGTCAGACACACAGTGTGTTGTTATGTCAGACACACAGTGTGTTGTTGTGTGTCAGACACACAGTGTGTTGTTGTATGTCAGACTCACAGTGTGTTGTTGTATGTCAGACAGACACACAGTGTGTTGTTGTGTGTCAGACACACAGTGTGTTGTTATGTCAGACACACAGTGTGTTGTTGTATGTCAGACAGACACACAGTGTGTGAGCTTCAGTCAAATCAGATTTATTTTTACCTGCATTTGAATCAGGAGCTGAGCAGCAGAGTTTCCCTGACCAGGAATGTTTGCATGATTCACACGCGCTTCCTCCTCGTCTCCATGACAACACTGCTGAGTTTTTTATGTTTCGGCTGAAAGATGAATTGTCTCTGTCAGCAGACTTCATGTCCTCCAGAGACTCACAGGACAGTCTTACCGAACAGAGACAGTCCTGCACAGTGAGGACATGTGAAGTGGATTAAAGTGGAACGTCCCTTTCTGTTGTGTTGCTGCTCTCACAGAAATGATCTGAGGTGATTCAGTATGAGGTCCGGATGCCTGTCTGCAGCTGGACCGCCGCCTCCTTGGGTTTCCATGGAAACCCCTGCAGCTGACAGTGCCGCTGAGAGATGTGTGTAAGAGGTTAATCAGCTGAGGGACAGCTTTGGTTGATTGACATATGACTTTCAGGCGAGAACCAAGAACGACACGGTTTATCTTTAACGTTCAGCATCACAGATCTGTTCCAGATCCAGATCCAGTTCCAGATCCAGGTCTTCAGCAGGATTCTGGGCACTCTGTCCTGGTTTCAGAAATCAGGTCGATCTATTCTGGAAGGTGTGTAAGGAGGCCAGAAGGAACAAATCCAAGTCGCATCAGTTTGTGCGTCTGTCTCAGGGTTGTGGTCACTGTGCTGTGTGTGTGTGTCTCTGTGACTGTTTGGGAGCTTCTGAAGCTCGGCCCTGCAGCCTGTAATGACCTCTGTCTCACTCACACACACACACACACACACACACACACACAGCAGGTTAATGGCATCATTAAGCAGACAGAGGTTTTAG
>NC_041042.1:545199-590199 GCF_900634625.1 Parambassis ranga
CTCTATGTGCACTCCTTATCGGTCCCCACAAACCTCACTGTTAAAATGTCTGACTTTATTTTTGGGCTCTATGGGTAAAGTCCCTGTTTGTGACGGCTGCATTACTCACCTGCTTACATCAGAATGTTGTTATGCAGTTAATCAAGTGAACACTGTGGATGTTCTGCTGCAGGGTGTGAGAGGCCATCGGAGACATGTGAATATAACGGATCAGAGATGTAACTCTCAGCAGGACCAGCAGCTGATCAGCACACCGTCTGAAGGTATTTCTGTTCAGTTTGAACCACATGACTTCACCTTATCTCACACATGATGCTCTGCAATGGGATTAATCAATGAAGACATGATAGAAATGTGGGAATGTCCACTTTAGATTTGTTAGATTTACAGTTTTTGTTTTCAAGTTTTTTCTCTTCTCAGTTCTCAGAACATGGCCCACCACCTCTGTCATTGTTTTTTAGAGGGAACCTCTGTAGGTTACTGAAGTATTTATCCATCCATCCAGCTCTCTCTGCTATAGAAACAGTGTGTACTGGTTAAACCTCTCAGGTCCTCATCTTGTTGTCTCCCTCTTTCTCAGGACCATCATGCATCTGAAATCATATCCGAAGCTCGTGACCAGCGTTCAGACATCGTCCCAGTACAGCACTCTGTTTCTGAGCCAGCAGGGTGGGCTGCTGAAGTCCTGTGGCAGTAACCAAGGTAACAGCAGCAGCGGCCGCCTTCCATTCGGTGTCATCTCCACCAACACACTCCATTGCAGCGGCACGTCGGCACTTCGAGTGAAAGCGCCGTCTAACGGCTCCCTGCAGTTTCCTGACCAGTCACTGGGGTGTGAGAACAATGTGCTCCGACTCTATCAGACCAGCTCAGAGGATGCAGACGCTCCACTGGATATCTGGGCTGTCATCAAACCTGGACATGTTCGTGAGAAGATCTGCATATTCACATCTGAGAGTGGGCTGAAAGATGGAGCCGGCAGCCCGGACCGGGCGCCGCCGATGTGCACGAACCATACCACCATGACGGGACTGCCACGGGCTGCGAAGGCAAAGGGGAGATGGGAGGAAAACTGTGGTGCCAAACGGCGTCGCAGGTCTGGAAACAACCAGAACCTCCAGCAAAGTCAGAGGACCGTGGGTGGACAGCTGCACATGGACTCAACTCACTGGTTGGGCAATGAGAGATGTGGAGGGGAGCTGGTAAGGGCGGAGGACGAGGAGAGGCCGAAGGTGTCGGTGGTGGAGATGGTGGCTTTCTTGGAGCAGAGGGCAAATGAGCAGCAGGCGGACTCCTCCCATCTGCTTACACTCCAGAGGAGCTCTACCACCATCACACTGTCCAGACCTGCACCTCCTGAGGCCAGGGACAGGTCAGAGGTCGAGGGGGAGGAGCTAGAATGCATCAGGGTGTCAGACATGGTGGCAAAGCTGGAGACTGAGTGTCAGAGAAGGAAGACGGAGGGAGATCTGTCGAGGAGCAACAGCCTGAGGAGGACAGTGGGACGAGTCCTGCTTGCATCCAGGGATCAGAGCGCCACCTCCTGCCAGCTGTCATCACCATCATCTTTGTCAGGAGCTCCAAGGGAATCACTCAGCCGTCCACAAAGACAGCTGACAGAGACACAGCCTGTGGCTCGCTCTCCAGCACTGAGCAGGCCTCTGTCATGTGACCTGGTGGTGGAGTCACCACAGGTTGGAGGCACCAGCGGTCCACAGAGAGACGGTGCTGTCACAGAGACTCTGACTGCAGACACACCTCCTCCACTGGGGGAGGCAGAGCCTCTGCCTGGCTTGTTGTTTCTGTCTCTTCCTCCAGCTCGGACAGACCCCTTCCCTCCTTCCACAGACTCGAAGCCCCACCTCCCTCGCCACAGAACAGCCTTTGATATGGAGGCCTCTCGTCTTCCTGCTCTTGTTAACTCCTCCCACAGCTACTTCGGTGGCCAATCAAAGAAGAAGAGAAAGGCTGACAGAGCACAGTCGGCTGCGGGGCTCCTCGGCCGGCGTTGTTCCATGTCACAGGACTTCCTGGAGATGCGTCAGCGGCTGCAGCAGCTGCTCGAGCCGCAGCCGTTCCTGGCGCTGCTGCCGCATCACCTGCTGGTGAAGGTCTTTCTGCTGCTGCCGACGCAGAGCCTCGCTGCGCTCAAGTGCACCTGCACTTACTTCAAGTTTATCATTGAAAACTATGGGGTGAGGCCTGCCGACTCACTGTGGGTGTCTGACCCTCGTTACCGTGACGATCCCTGCAAACAGTGCAAGAAGCGGTACGGCCGCGGTGACGTGTCGCTGTGCCGCTGGCACCACAAGCCGTACTGCCAGGCGCTGCCGTACGGCCCCGGCTACTGGATGTGCTGCCACAGCGCCCACAGGGAGGCGCCCGGCTGCAACGTGGGTCTGCATGATAACCGCTGGGTGCTGGCGTTTTACGGCTTCAACATGCCGATCTATCGGAGGAGCCATACTCCTGAGGACTGAGTGTGTGTTGGGCTGCAGTAGTTGTCAGTAGTGCTGGTGCCTTCAGTGATGGCAGCATCCAATCAGAGTCTAGAGGACAGGCGGCCACTCAGCTTTGTTTTGACTGACGTTTGGTTCGACCAGCTGCTGCCGACCACTGATGCAGATCAGTCCGCTTTCTGTAAATCTCTGTTTTCTCTGCAGAGGCACTAAACCATGAAAGCCATTCTTTAATGTGTCTGACCAGGTAACATTCAGCTGGCTTTCAGGTCTGCTGATCAGTGAGGCCCTCAGCACGCAGACCAGTCCAGCTCTGATCATCCACCAGGAGGAGTCCCAGGCAGGAGGAGTCCCAGGCAGGACTCGTCGGCCAGTTAAAGCTGGTCTGTCTGATCGGGGGCAGGTTTAAAACAATCCATTATTGATCAGCTAGTCAATACAGTTTAACACACTGCATCCCTGCTACAAAACCAATAACTGACTATCCCATCATTCACAGCATTCATGGCAAATTGATGAACTGATCAGAACTGTTCTCAGGTGAGTGGGAGGGGGCGGAGCTTCAGAAGGTGTTTACATATTTTATCTCTGCTTTGATCAGCTGACTGATAATCACTCCTAAGGGAAAACAGACATGTGGCCTTGAGTCTTGGAGATGATGCAATATTAGAGATTATTAAAAAAGAATCTGGTTAAATGTCAGATGTTGGTTTTTAAGTTTGTGTCTGCTCGCCTGTCTGTTGAAATGTTTGCTAAATAAAATTCTTTCTCACTCAGCCTTGAGTGTGTCTGAAGTGGAGGTTTTGTGTCTCAGTTCATGTTGTCATGCAGCCAGCTTATCGTCGGTGTCGTGGGGTTTTCCAGCTGTGTTCTCCATATGTCTCTGAAACATGGCCGACCACCCGGCGCTCTGACCCCGCTCATGTGCTTCCTGAAGCTCACTGTCTTGGCAGCACCTGTCAACCTAAATCAACATGGGCCAAGAGGAGGAGTTCATGCGAACACAGGACTGTCTCAGGGCGCCCACTGTGGAGGAGGACAGACACCATTCAAAAGATCAACGCACAAGAAGACAAACACCCGGGTTAGTCTGAACAGATGATGCAGATTCACCTTTAAATCACCTGGTAGTCAAGATGAAAGTGTAAAAAGCAGACTCAGTGTCAGACCCCCAGGATCTGTGCTCAGCCACTCATCAGTCAGGAAAGAGGAGGGACCAGGTCCTCACCACCTCCTGCAAAGAGTCGATCTAAAGTTAACTGTGGAGGATGGTCTCAGCACAGCGTCATGCCTGCAGGTCCATTCTGTGGGAGCATTTGGTCATTTGTAGAAAGAAGCCGTTTCAGGGGGTTCTGACTGAGGGTGTGTTCACACCGGGTCCCTTTAAAATAACCAAACTCAGTCCTCTACGTGGACCGTGTGAGTTCATCACCAAGAGGACCGGCTTCTCTTTCTGGTCCAGTTCAGCTTTGTCAGGGCCTCAGTCCTCTCTCTGTTCACACCAGGTCCTAAGAGCTCTCAGACCCCCACTGCACTGAATTCTGGGTAGTTTTCACTGCAACAACATGTCTGCTGCTGCTGTGTGTTCTGGTTAAATTAGAGCTCTTCATCACACATGCGCACAGGCTGGAGAGAGACTGGCGTGAGTCCCCCATATGTCCCCCGGGCTACAGCCACGTGACCAATCTACGGCGAGCGAAGGAGGTCATAATACAGGGAAAAAATGCAAAGGGAGCCCGGTGCGCTTTGTGTCACAATGCGTAGATTACGAACCGTACCGAGACCGCTTTCCGAGCTGGTCTTGGTACGGTTCGTTTTAAGGGGTCTGGGTACGGTTGGAGTGTTCACATGAAATGCTGAGTCATCGATCCGAGTGCGTTTAGAGGGCTGAAAGGACCAAGTGTGAAAACACACTATGATTGTGATAGTGTTTACTGTCCATATGGGCAACAGGGGGCGCTACGCACCATCCGCCCCACGTAAAAACGGCAGCAGGGACCGGAAGTAGCAGGAGAACAAGAGGAGCGCGGCGCCCGCTCGGCTCCACAGTTCAAGATGGCGGACACAGAGGGTGAGTGTGCGGCACGTTCTCCTGGAACTCTCGAACCGGTCTGTACGAACCGCGCTAAACAGAACCTATGACGCACAAGGGCTAACGTCGCCGGCACGCGCCGGCTGTCGGCGCTCCTGCCAAGCTGCATGTTTAAAAAACTAAAAAAAACGACGTAAGCAGTTTGGACCGCGGTGCCGTCTGTGAGGATTTAACCCGGGAGCCGCGTGTGTTCCTCACGTGCACGGCCCAGTCTTCACGGTTCGGCGCGTGTCATGTTCGGTCTGCGGCGTTTGAGGGAGCGTGAGCATGCAGCCACGTGCCGCCTCCGTTTCATGCAATAAGCTGTGACTTCACCTGTGACGTGTTTATCTGTAGATCAAAAACATCATTGATCGTAATAATTGATCGTATTAATCGATCGTCCAGCTGCGTCTCATCTTCGGGTTAAGTTCAGAAGGCCTGTTAGCAGCCGCTTGCTAACAACCACGTGTGGTAGAAGAGGCCACGTGGGTCGCGTTTGACCACGTGCGCTGGTATCTTGAGTATTTACAGAAAGTAGGTCCGCCATTTTGGATGTTTAGTGCGTTTTCAGGGTGCTGAAACAATTTGGCCAGTCGCTGATGTCGGACTCTTCCCTTTTTTCCAGTGTCATCAGTGAAGAAGAAGAAGGTGAAGAGAGTCATCGAGGAAGACGTTGGGGTGAGTGATGCGTTCATGTGGCGTGTTCTGTTCCTCAGAGTGGCGTTGACACAGTTCTTGTTTTTCAGGAGATACAGCAGAGCGAGAACTTCTTCATTCAGCCAGAGTCCAAGGTTGCTTCTCTGGACACGTCACAATGGCCGCTCCTGTTAAAGGTCAGAGTGCAGGCAGCCTCGCTGCTCCCTGTGTGCTGAGTCTCGCTCATGTGATGTGATGAATCGGTTTATCCATTCTCTGAGTGCTGCCGTCTTGTGGAAGTCTCTGCCTCGGCCCCTGTTCTGGGGGCCGGGCCCCTCCACTGCAGTGCTAGTGCCGCCCTGGCGTTCTGCCTGAGGTGGCTAAAGTCTGCGTGGAGAGTGCAGCTCCACTGGACGGTGGCTAGGATGAACTTTTGCACTGATCATGTGACGCTGAGACCTGAGGGTGGCTGTGTTCTGGTACAGCAGCTCCCTAACCCCGCCTCACGATCTGTTTGTTTTGATGCAGAACTTCGACAAGCTGAATGTCCGGACGGCTCATTACACTCCGATGCCGAGTGGCTGCAACCCACTGCAGAGGAACATCCAGGACTACGTCAGGTACCTTCACTTTACATTCTGTGTGCCCTGTTACCATGTGGCTCTGGCCACGTCCACACGGAGACAAAGCTGTTTTCCATTAAGATCATCGTTTAATGTGTGTGTCCATACAACAAACGGTGTAATATATATGCCAGGCCTGTGCGTGGCGCTGTGACGGTACCACAACAGACACAGGGCACGCACACAAAACTGTCTGTGTGGACAGGGCCATCTCCATCTCTGATCGCTGTACTTCCTGTTGTCAGGTCAGGCTTCATCAACCTGGACAAGCCAGCCAACCCGTCGTCCCATGAGGTGGTGGCGTGGATCAGGAGGATCCTGCGGGTGGAGAAGACGGGTCACAGTGGGACGCTTGACCCCAAGGTCACCGGCTGCCTGATTGTCTGTGTTGACCGAGCCACGCGATTGGTCAAGTCCCAGCAGAGTGCAGGTACCTGTGATGTCACGTGTTGACTCAGGGTTCAGATGGTTGATTCAGAGTGGATCCATGTGATCCCTGTAAATGGCTGCACACGTCTGCAGTGCATGATGGGACGTTGGTGCTTGGGTGACATCTTGTGTAGTTGTCTCCACTGAGCCCTGTCCCCACCCACAGTGAAACCAGCGGCTGCCTCACTACTCTCTGTGTGTGTGTTGCAGGTAAAGAGTATGTGGGGATCGTTCGGCTGCACAATGCAATCGAGAGCGAGCCTGTTTTGGCCCGGGTAGGTTTGACTTCCTGCTGTAGAGCGCGAAATGGTCATCGCTGCATACTGTTGGTCATGGTCGCATCATGCGGCGCCCGTGGTTATCCTGCTACGCCTGGTTTTGTCTGTCATGTGACCTTGTATGTCGCGTCTCTGCAGGCGTTGGAGACGCTGACCGGAGCTCTGTTCCAGCGGCCGCCACTGATCGCTGCTGTGAAACGCCAGCTGAGAGTCCGAACAATCTACGAGAGCAAACTTATCGAGTACGACCCTGAGAGGAGGCTAGGTAATGAAACGATCAGGGGCAGTGGATGGCGTGGTGTGTAGTTTGTGATGTCACAGTGATGTCGCCCATCTGTGCCACAGGTATATTCTGGGTAAGCTGCGAAGCAGGAACTTACATCCGGACTCTGTGTGTCCATCTGGGCCTGCTGCTCGGGGTTGGGGGGCAGATGCAGGAGCTGAGGAGGGTCCGGTCTGGCGTCCTGGGAGAGAAGGTGAGTGTCACTCTTTGCTTGGCTGTGAGGTCAGAGGTCAGCTCAAAGTGTTGAGTACAGTCCTGCTGCTCAGTGCAGGTCTGTTAATCAGACTTTGGAACAGAAACGGCAGCAGAGATGCAGCTGGTGTTATCCGACCAGACTGTAGAACCTCACCGCTGCTGACATCAGCATGACATCGCTCAGCACTGCTGACATCGGTGGCCATTGCGTGTTTTCAGTAGGCTTTTGTGGTTTCAGGACAACATGGTGACAATGCACGACGTCCTGGACGCTCAGTGGCAGTTTGATCACAACAAAGACGAGTCGTACCTGAGGAGGGTGATCCTCCCGCTGGAGAAGCTGCTGGTGTCCCACAGACGGGTTGTCATGAAGGACAGCGCGGTGAGCCTTCCATCTACTGAGCCCGCCTTCTGGTGGAGCCAGACTCGCAACTGACACGGGCACATTTTGTCTGCAGGTGAACGCCATTTGTTACGGCGCCAAGATCATGCTCCCAGGGGTGCTCAGGTACGAAGACGGCATAGAGATCAACCAGGACATCGTCGTCATCACGACGAAGGGCGAGGCCATCTGCCTAGGTAAGAACCGGCGCTGTGTGTGTGTGTGTGTCGAAGCCACATGATGAGCTGAATAGCTGCAGCAGCCCTCGGGCCATGATGACCTGCTATCTATCACCCTTTCCTGATGGCTTCACACTCAGACGTCTGGACGTCTTGTTCATTTGAAGCAGCTCAAGTGTAAACTTTGTTTTTGTTTTTTTTTTTTTTAAATCGTCCAGCGGTAGCTCTGATGACCACAGCGGTGATCTCCACATGTGATCATGGTTTTGTGGCAAAAATTAAGCGGGTGATCATGGAGAGAGACACATATCCTCGAAAGTGGGGCCTGGGGCCAAAGGTATGGCTGCAGGTTTAACCCTTTCTGACTCTAAAGTCAGAGCTGCTCCTAACAAGTGTTTGTTCAATCAAGGCGAGGCAGAAGAAGATGATGATTCAGAAAGGGCTGCTGGATAAACATGGGAAACCAAATGCCAGCACTCCGCAGGACTGGAAGGAGGAATACGTGGACTACAGGTAGGCCTGAACCCGGGGCGGGGCGTGCTGCAGACTGTTATCCCTCTCTGAGCTGCCGTGCTCTCTGAGGGAGTCGCTCTGCTACATGAACTCTCAGCTGTGAGCTTACTCACTCTGCTGCTTGCTGAGCTGCAGCTCACCTGAGAACAGACCAACACTTCATGCTCATGTGCCTGTCGTGATGTCATCACACCCGCCTAGATGCTGTGATGTAATAACACCTGTTTTAATTGACAGTATATCCGAAGTGAAGGGGGAGTCGGGTGACACTTCAGCAAAGGTAATCCCTGTTCTCAGCGCTGCGATCGGTGTTTCTGATTGATTAGTGAGTGACGTTGATCTTTGACCTCCAGAGGAAGAGGGAGGCAACAGAGAGCGACGGTGAACCGGCGCCGCCTGGCACGCCATCTGCAGATGAAGTAAAGGAGAAAAAGAAGAAGAAGAAAGAAAAGAGGATCAAAACGGAGGAGGCGGAGCCTGAGGAAACGAGGGTGGAGCCTGAGACAGAGGTGAGTTTAAAGGGAGAGGGTGCTGCGTTCTGGAGGGTGACCAGCGAAGTTAACGATGCCGTGTGTCCTGCAGGTGACGGAAAGTGCCAAGAAGAAGAAAAAGAAGAAGAAACAGAAGGATGGAGACGTATCGGAGTGACGACAGGACGCTGTCTGAACTCAGTTTGATCATGGACTTTGTTTTTTATATATATAACATTTTCTTTCAGATGTAAATAACAGAAAGCCCGTTTGTAATTTCAAAATAAAACTTTTTTTCTGTATCCGTGGCCTTTCTGAGATCCTCTTCATCCAGACCATGCTAAGAATTTAAATAGACTTGTTTCCTGCTGTTCTGCTGCTGTTGGTCCGGGGGCCTCTGTGGGTGGATCTTTAATTTATGTTCATCAGTGATATTTATTGAATATTGTTGGTAATAAGCAAGTAGCTAGCCGGCCAGATCCTGATCACCCGTTAGAGTTTGGTTGGATTCGAAACGGGTCCATTCAGCACCTGGCTTCACGAGCTAGCAGCAGTAACCTAGCATTACATAAAAGCCTTCACAGCTGAGGGTCTCACAGATCTCTGAAGCTTTCTGCGTGTTGCGCCCACTTTAATGCGGAGGTCAGTGAACACGTCATTTCAAATCCAGATTCATAAAAAGATTGACTGGTTGGTCGGCCATGTCAGATGGCCTCTGATTGGTCAGACACAGTGGCAGCTGAGCGGGTCTCTCTGGGAGCTAGTGATGACTTGGACTCCGTGATTGGTCTGTCTCTGCAGGTCATGGATCAGCTGCTGCAGGTGGGGACTTGGCTCATAGATGACCCAGCTTGGGTCACTTGGGTTGGGTCTGTGGTATGAGTCCAGAACCTCCAGTGTCTGGAGATGTTGCAGCTGCTGCAGTTGCAGGAAGTCGTCATCTGACACATGATGATGCCTGAAAAAGCCATAAACAGCATGTCACTGGAAACAAATCCAAACCGTCGCAGGAGGTTCTGCCACTCACCTGATGCGCAGGGTCCTCAGGTGAGGGAAGAGCTGTGGGAGGAGCCTGATAAGGCAGGAGGAAGGGCCCCAGGGCTCCAGGTGCAGGTGTTCCAGGTGAGGTGCTCTGACCGACACCACCAGAAGGTCCTCAGGTTGAATGTCCACGCAGAGCGTCAGGCTGAGAAGGGAGGATGGCAGGAAGTCCACATACGCCGCCAAGGGGTGGCCTCCTGTCAGACAGAGCAGCGTCACATGACGTCACTGTAACCGGTGCAGGGCACAGTCCCACTCACCGTGTACGCTGAGGCTGCAGAGGAGGGGCAGGGATGTGAGCCATGTTTGCAGGTGACAGGTGGGTCCAGGTACGGAGTAAAGGTGGAACACTGACAGGCTTCGGAGGCGGGACAAAGGCTGCAGAACCTCCTGGGTTACAGCGGCATCATAATTTAGCAGCTGCAGGTCGGACAGGGGCAGCGTGGCGCCCCCTGCTGGAAGAGGAACAGGGTCAGACCCAATTCATTTGAGCTGATGATGCAGTTGTGTTTACCTGTGTAGGGGGCGGGGCCAAAGAAGTCCTCGGACAGAGCTCTGTAGGTGACCATGGTCCAGGACAGCTGTTTGAGTTCTGTCAGGGGGGCGAGGACGGCGCTTAGCTTGGGAACTCTCAAGCTGCCATCGTGATGCAGCAGCAGGGAGGTCAGACGGGTCAGCTGACTGAGGGCAGCCAGCAGGCCAGAGGCAGCACAGGTGAGCTGCACATTACAGAGGCTGAGGCGGGTCAGCTGACTCAAAGGAAGCAGGAAGTCCAAGTTCCTCAGTGGCGTGGAGCAGGAAGTGACGGTTAGACGCTGCAGCCGGTGGAACACTTTCAGCTCATCCACGCCCCCTTCCGACCAGTCGTCCAGCCGCAGTGCGGTGAGCCCGGGGAGCCAGGCGCCCACCTGCTTCAGGTCTTTCCTCTTACCTGAGCGCAGCAGCACGGCAGCCACGTGCCTCTGGGCCAGGCTGCGCCAGAACGCGCGGTCATAGCGCGGGAAGCGCTGGAGCGACACGCAGAAGCCGCGCCACAGGGGGTGGGACTTATCCAGCAGGTTTCTAAAGTGCGAGCAAGTGCCGCGCATGCTCAGTTTGTCAGTCCAGGGCAGGAAGCTGAACACCTGCTGCCACACTTCGGCCGGAAGCTGCGGCGCTGACGTCATCGCCGCATAGAGTATTGATATTCGTGACGTCGTGACCGGTCACAGTGTTGCTAAGGGCTGCGGCGATGTTACCGGTCTGACGCGGTCAGCTGTTTGTATCGAGGATCGGTCCAGATCGGTCCACGGTCTTTATTCTGCTGAGTGTGAGCGGACAGAGGTATCGACCCTCCTCCTCCTCCTCCTTCTTCTTCCTCTTCTTCCTCCTCCTCCTTCTTCTTCTTCTTCTTCTATTCCTGCAGAATAGATGCCTTATGGCAGATTGCTGCCTCTCACAGGTCAGACTCGGTAGTGACCTTCCCGACCTGTGGCTGGGGTTCAGATATGCGTCGCTCTCTGTGTTCTGATGCACCTGGTGTGTTGAATAATGGCGTCTCTTCCCCTCAGTCTGCTGCCACAGCGCTGTTCACTTCATCTGATTTCTGTGATTGATCCACATGTGTACACGTGATGCGCTGATCCACCAGCAGGAGGCACCCGCGCGCTCTAGAGCCAACAGAAGAAGAAGAGGAGGAGGAGGAAGTAGAAGAAGCGTGATCAGAGCGGCACTGGTCTGATGGAAGGTGAGTGATGAGCGTGTTATCCGCAGAGCAGCTGATTGGCTGAACTCTGCATCTGATCGATGATTATCAGACTAGTGATTCATAAAATATCGCTTCCCGCTACAGCTAAAACACCACGTGACAAAGAAGTAGCGTCTGTTTAACTAAAACTAACTAAACTCACCTCTGCAGGTCCGGCAGATGACGTCACAGTGAGGTCAGCAAACAGGAAGTGCTCTGCACTCACAGGAAGTGCCAGAAAGACCAAAGACAATGCAGCTGACTGGCACAACCTAATGATCAAGTGGGACAAGCTCAGCGAGGAAGGGTTCAACATGGCGGCCAACATCGCCAACCTCAGGCGGTGAGTTCAGCCCCCCCCCCCACACAGCTGACGTAAACACATGTCAGTGAGAGACATAAACAGTCCGCCTGTCCGTCCTGTAGGACTCAGAGTGACCAGCTGCAGGCGGGCACGCCACCGCCAGGCGCCGGAGCCGCAGAGCTGCAGCACGAATGCTCCGGTCTGCAGGATGTCATCGACAAAATGGTGAGTTTGTCACTGTGTGGCCGTGTTCTAGAAAGTTCTGAGTGGGGGGGGGGCAATAACAGGGATGCTACCTGAAGGGAGAGCCCCGAGAAGCGACACCAGAACAAACAGCTGAACCTCCTGAGCAGGGACAGCATCAGCTGACACTCACACTCACTGTGGGCTCATCAGGACCCATCAGTGAGGGGGTAGGAGGGACAGCAGTGGAATCAATTACCTTCAGAAACAGCTGGACGTTTTCTGCAAAAAAATCAATATTGATCAGCCAAATCGGCCAAAAAGCAGCTGAACAGTATCAGCTAAGATCAATGAACAGTCCTCCACAGACTGGTCTGTGTCACCATGCTGGGTCATCTGTTCACTCTGAAACCAGCCCTGAATGTTCAGTACAGGTGTGACCTCCGCCCATGTCAGAGGAGCAGAGCGTCACTGTGAGGCTGCTCTGATTCTTAATATATATACTGTTACACAGATATATACTGTTTGGAGGTCAAAGGTCACATGACGTAAGACATTATTCTGTCAGCGTTTCAGACAGATGGAGGTCAAAGGTCGGCTTACTGTGATGCCATCATGTTCTATACATGACGTGATCAGATTGGACTACATTTATTCTCTTCCTGTCAGGCTGCCGTGCTGACGAAGATGAAACGCCTGGTGACATCACAGCGAGGCGTTCGGGAACTAGAGGAGTTCCAGTTCGGCGGTGAAGGCAGAAAGGTTCCTCTCTTCCACAGCTGGACCACCAAACAGTTCGGTGAGTGATGTCCCAGCACTCACCTGCTCCGCTTTGCCCTCAGATCTAATGCACTGCTGATGTGTGCCGTTTCAGAGGACTCGTCCTGCGTCCTCCTGGAGGCCTTCGGCCAGGAGCTCCGGCTGAAGCAGGCGATTCTGCAGGAACTTGCCCACACCACAACCTCGGACCTCTGCATGGTCTACCTGACCTGCTGGCTCCACCAGCCATTCATCCCCCCCCAGGCCAGACTGACGCTTGAGGCTCTGCTGCTTGAGACCGGGCACCGTCTGTTGTGAGGTCACGGGGTCAACCCGTGTTCTGCTCAAATGGTTTGAGTCGAGAACCGTCTGCCAGGCTCGCACAGGCCCGCTGCTGGTCATGGTCTCGCTGAGCGCCTCAGTTACTGTGGGTTAGTCTTGTGAACCAAGCCACTAGTGGCCTGTTGTTTCCAGTTTTAACTGAAATACTGTGCAGCGTTGCTGCAGTGCATTGTGGGTATTTCAGGTAGTCTGGTTTTGTTTGGCTGTTTCATCCTGTGTGCTGGGTTCTGTCCATCAGGACTCAGCGGTGTTACAGGCAGGTAGAAGGTGATGAAACGCCGAATGTTTGCAGGAGTTACTGATTGTTGAATAAACGTGAAAAGCTTTCAGACTTTGTGGTCATGTGACTGTTTCCTTCTGCTCACAAAACACAAACGCTGCCATGGAAGGCGCTCGACCTCAGAACACTGCATGGACCTCAGCAGGTGCTGTGCTTGATAATTTGCTTTTTAACAGGATTATCCAAACAATTCTAGTGTGCTCAGGTGTCAGTTGGTGTATGACTTGATCTTTGTTGTACATGGAATGTCAGATCAGTGTGTAGTTTGTGTGGTGGCAGTGATGGCTGACCTCCGCCTGCAGGCAGCAGTGTGTGGACATCAGACGGAGCTGGGTCTGTCACATCTGTTTATTGGAGGAACATGAAACGTTTTCTGCACTCAAACAATCAACGTAACAAATGAAGTTTCAGTCTGTCCTCGTGTCCCTGTCCAAACATTCGTTTTGTGTTTGGACAACATTTGAAGTTTTATAAAAAGTAATAAAATAGTGCAACTTTTTTTAAACCTTCTCATATTTATCTACATATAAACATTCAACTAATCGGTTTCTATTAAATGAAGTCCGAATATGGAAACACTGAAAAAACTTTTACACATTTACAACCACTCCGGGTTCCTTTGAGTCCAGCCAGGAGCCACTGATGACATCATTTCAGTCGAGATCCATACCACTACTGGAGCCCAGAGAGGACACGATCGGACTCTCTCACACTGATGTGTTTAATGAATTAACAGAGATCAATGCTTATTGATCAGATTATTTATAGAAATCTGTTGGTACTGTTTATGTCCGGATAGTCCGCTGACAAGCTGATTTCATCTTATCAGGGCTTTTTACATATTTAAAATGAGCAATCAAGTTATGTCCAAAGTAAAATGTTTGTTGGAAGATCAACTGAAACTGCAGTCTGAACATCCAAGAATCACAGACAGACCCAGGTGGTGGGTGTGGATGATTCAGTTCCAGGTCACTGTGGTTGTGGATGTTTTGGGTCCAGTGGGGGGGCACTGGCTAATGCCAGGACCATCCTGAAATGGTTAGGGCCGTCTTTGTGTTCTCAGCCCTGATCTGTCTGGATTATGTTCCAGCATTAGTGGGACGCCTTGGATCCATCGGATGACTCAATTCCAAGCAGGGCCTGGACTGCCTCCAGGGGGACACCTTCGGGGGTTTGGATGTGCATTGTGGTGCCATCTGGTCCGTTTACAATGACGATTCCATCTGATCCAGGCTCTGCCAGTTGGACTGTCAGCCCCTCAGTCTGGATGTAGATCTCCTGGCCCTCTTGCAACTCTTTGGCCTCTGTGGTACTGGACAATGTTGGCAAGGAGTCTCTTTGCTGGAGCTGAGAGGAGGTCTGAACTAGACTGGACTCTGGCGTCTGGGTTGACCCCAGTGTCTGAACAGATGTAGAGGAAGTCTTTTTGTCTGCTGTACCTTCAGGACATGAACCTTTGTCAAGCTTTGGCACCTGGTCTGTGATGTCACTGGTGCTCATGGCCTGGTCTTGGTATACCTTGGCTTGTTCCTGGTCCACAGTTGGAGTTACCTCAGCTGTGGCAGGAGGTGGAACTTGGATGGTGGTTGTCTTATCAATGGTGGAGCTTGAGGGGCTTGGGAAACACAAAACACATGCAGACCTCAGCAGACCTGATCAGGTCTGAAAGTATGACACATTATGAGGACTCCAGCTTTGTACCCATGGGGTCCCCCGAGAGCAGGGGTGGCATCGGCTCACCTGGAGGTGGAGTCACCAGAGGCGGGTTGCTGTTTGGATCCACCCGGAACTACAAGAGGCGCCACAGAGACCGAGCAGGATTTCAGAGAGGACACACCAGTCACTGCAGTTCCACCTGGAAAAGACCAGAATGAACCCAGGTCAACAAACAGGCGCTTAAAGTACTGTACAGATGATCGGTGTACTAACACAGCACGGTACCAGTTATGGACATCTCAATGCCGTTTTGGTGAACTGGAACACTGTTCTCCATCTTAAATCTCTTTGACGGTGGCAACATCTTGGAGTTCTGGAAAAGGTTCTGTGTGTGAGTCAGACTGAACCTGGTTTTTCAATCATGCAGAGGCACAGTACAGACACACGCCTGAACTGGATACAGATCCAACCAGAACCCTTCTCCAAGAACCTGACCTTACTGTTGGCACATTTACCTCCATGTATCGGGCGTTCTTATTGGTAAGACCTGAACTGGGCGATGCTCCAGGAACTACCTTCATCCTGTTCACTTCATCCAGGATCCCAAGAGACCGGGCAACCTGAAACACAGAGTGACACCTGTCCCCCATGCACTGTGACAGGATGTGTGTGATTTCCAGAGAGGAAAACAGCGCTCACCTCTATGTTTCTGACCTCCAGAGGAGTAGCCCCGCCCTGTGGACTGGAGATGTAGTCCTGGGCAGCTTGTCTCACTTGAGCCTGAAGGGACTCAAACTCACGGTAAATGTCTGGAAAGCGTGTCTGGACAGGACCGCCGCACTCCACCTGAAGCGAGACAACAGAAAGTGTTGTTGCACCTTCCTGTTTGGTTCTGAAGAGCATCACAGTGTTTCACCTTTGCCAGTAGCAGCTCCCACAGACTCAACACTTTAGTCAGACGTGGAAGAACGATGTCCATGAGCTCCTCGTCCTCACACTGCTTTACCACCTGGAAACCATAGGCAGTTGTCATGGAAACACTTTAGGTTAAAGAACTGTACTTTTACAGTGGCCTGACTTCCTCCATCTGACCTCCTGAAGTCGGTCGCGTCTCCTTTCAGCCTGCTGCTCTGTGACTGGCATTGTCACGCAGAGCTTTGGAGGTCGACCACGACGACCTCGCCTACCCACGAGGCCCACCGCCACCTGGCAGCATCAAACAGTGATCAGGTATCAGCAGGGATTCTTTTCATTAGATTGGACCATTTGACATAAACTCACCTTAGGTGGCCCCAGTGAGCGACCTCGCCCCCGCCCCCGACCACGGCCCCTGCCTCGTCCGCGAGGACGGCCAGGACCACGATGATGGACCCCCCTGAGTCCAACAGCAGCTGCTAAACCTTCATCTGCCTGAAGACAGAAAGTTAGTTTACACATGTACTTAATGCACTTACTGACCATTAAATACCTGTTAGTTACTCATTAACTCTAGTTAATTAACTGAGAGATGAACCTGTAGCCTGTAATGTATGTGCTGCTGAATTCCCCTCGACATTAATAAAGTATCTATCGATGTGTCTAAACTGAAATTCTCCCTCAGATCAGAGCTCTCATTGGGGTCTCACTTTGTCCGTCTCCATGGCAGCAGCTTTGTCCGTCTCCATGGCAGCAGCTTTGTCCTCCGTCTCCTCCTCTCTGGCAGCTCCTGCAGTCGTCTCATCTGACAGGGTATCGTCTCTGAGGGGGTGTGGGCTGTCACTGGGCGCGACAGGTTCAGGTTCTCCGTGGGTTGGGTTCAGTTTGTAGTGTCGGTTCAGACCTCCTAGCCCAATGTAGGCCTTGTCACAAGTCTGACACCGATGGGACCGGGACTTGTGGCTGTAGATGAGGGAGGGGGAACCGGCGGAGGCAGAGCCATCCTTTCTTCCATGCTGACTCTCCTCCTCCTCGACACTCATGTCAGAGTAGTCGTCGGAGTCGGACTGGTGGCTGTCGGCCAGGTCCTCGGTCTTTATGAACTTGTAGTCTTTGGCTTTGTACTTTGGGGGTCTGGAGACACGCCCAGACCTGGTTTGGATCTTCACTGCCTTCTTTTCCCTCTTCTTCATCTTCTTCTCCTTCTCTTTTTCTCGGCTCTTCACAGTAGGGGGTGGGACTGCCAGGGGTGTGGTCACTGTGATGGGACGGGCAGCAGGGGGTGTGGCAGTTTGTATGGGGACCACTGTGATGGCAGCAGGTGGCTGAACCGGACTTTTACTGGAAGCAGCTGTCATGCCATTGGCTGGTGTTTTAATTAGCGGAATGCTAACAGTCTTAGCTACAGTGGGCAGAGTCTTAACGATAGAAGGAGGGGCGGGCTTAGCGGTAGAAGCTGTGACTTTGATAGGAGACGCTGCAGGTTTCTGAGCCGGACTTGAGGTGGAGCCCGCCGACACCGTCTGGCCTGTCAGCTTGTGGACCAGCGGAAGCAGAGATCCAACTATGGGGGTGGGACTCTGCAGCAGCAGTTGAATGGGTGGGTCCCCCGGGTTCTGCTGCAGGAACAGCTGCTGACCCTGGTGACCCACCACGGGCTGGATGTGGATGATCTGAGTGCTGCTCACGCCGCCGTTAGCCGACAGCTTCACCTGCGGATGACTGACAGCTACGCTCTTCTGTTGAGGGGGGGCGCTGGGCTTCAGCTCCTGTTTAGGAGGGATCTGGATCCTGACGGGCTCAGACTGACAGGGCAGACAGAAGAAACAATACATGGATTAAAGTTCATATCAAATCAGTGTGTAAACATTTAAACTAATGGACCTGTCTGAACCAAGTGAGGCTGTCACAGTCCACATGAACCAGGCAGACCTCCGTCCCTAACCCCAGGTCCTACCCACCTTCTTCTGGACCACCTGAACCGAACCTGTGGTCTGCATGGCGACCTGCTGTGCGACGCTCTTCAGCTGCTGGGAGGCGTTCTGGGCCGTGGTCTTTAGGTTCTGCTGGACATGTACCTGCTGCTGGGACTTGGTAACCTGGTTTATGACCTGCTGCAGCTGACTCGGGTCCAGAGCCGTGTTTTGGACCGGAACGGGTTTGACCAGCTGGCCCTGCTGGAGCAGCTGGGCGGCCTCGGATTCGGAGACCTGGACGATCTGCTGTTTGGTGAGCTGGTCCAGCAGAGCCTGCTGCTCCTCGGCTGTGAGTCCGGAGCCCTCCACCAGGCTGCCGTCCGGCTGCACGTAGATGATCGTGGTGTTGGCCAGGTCCGTGATCTCCGTGCCTACCAGGATGCTCTGCTGCTCCAGGTGCGCTCCGGACCCCGCCAGCACACACTCGCCGGGCTGACCGCCTTCTGGCCCGGACGCAGGCTGTGAGCTCTCTGTGGGCTGGCTGCTCGGCTCGGCGGTACCTGTGGATACTTTCTGGGCAGACTGAGTGGTCAGGGCGGCGGTCGGCGGCGGCAGGGTGTCCTCCCGCTGGGTGCGCGGGGCGGCGGAGGGCTGGTTCGCAGCCCCCGGCGACTCCGCGGCTGTTATTGTTCTGGTCGCTCCGCTGTCATCCTCGTTGTCCGCCATTTTGGCTGTGAGGTTACAGTAGCTCCGACTTGGGGGCAGCTAGTGGTTCAAATCTGCCGATTGTGGATCGATAGCACCGAATAAACGTGTCTTTATAAAATGTGCGTCTGCGGGGAAATAACACGCTCCGTGGGGACGAAGGAGGACATGAACGGAAGCGGTGATACCGGCTGCATGTAGCGATTAGCGGGGGGAGTTTTGAACTAGCCTAGCTTAGCCTTCAGCAGCGATGGGAACGCAGACTTCCCGGACCGGATCAGGTCCACCACCGGACCGGATTCAATATTTACTTCTGCATCATTTCCCCCAAATATTTGTTCAATGAAGTACATTAAATATGTGTCTGGATAGATAATACATATAGATAATATAGAATATATATTCTATAGAATATAATTAAATTAATATATTAATAATAATAATAATTTAATATTAATATAATTAAATTAAATTATTATTATCATATTATTATTAAGTCGATCATGTGATACAGTTATGTTCATTTAATCTATTAAACAGCTGAGTTATAAATCTTTATTAGTGAGCTTATCTCATTTAAAGCTTTGAATTCTTTGTGACGTAATATATAATATAATCATCCTGTGTTTTTAAGATCCATCCATCTTCGACCTCTTATCCGGGCCGGGTCGCGGGGGCAGCAGTCTGAGCAGGGACGCCCTCTCACCGGACACTTCCTCCAGCTCCTCTGGGGGGACCCCGAGGCGTTCCCAGGCCAGCCGAGAGACATAGACTTTAAGATGTCTTTCTATATTTTCTACATTTATTGCACTTTATTTTATTACGTTCATAATTGACTTTTATCTCTGTTGATCTTTTAATTGTTGTTCTAATGACGTGTGCTGCTGACCACTTGGCCAGGTCACCCTTCTGAGATCTGGATCTCAATGGGTTTTTACCTGGTTAAATAAAGGTTAGATAAAATAAAAAATAGTGCTTCAATAAGTTCAGCTTGATTAGAAGTGTGGATCTGGTGGATCCAGCTTCCCGGTTTTGCAGCCTCTCTCCTGTCATTCAGTGTCTGTGTGGAAGCCTGTGGACTGTGGGTAGATGCAGCTGGGCTGGCTTTGTGTGGATACAGGCAGATGCAGGTGGAGGTGACCCCGTCTGGATGTGTGGGTGCAGGTGGAGCTGTCTCTGAGTGTGGAGGTGGATGCAGGAGGAAGTGAGAGCGTGTGGGTGCAGGTGGAGTCTGTGGTGGTGGAGGTGGGTCTGTGGAGGTGAGTCTGTGGAGGTGAGTCTGGTTGTGGAGGTGGAGGTGGGTCTGTGGAGGTAGAGGTGGGTCTGTGGAGGTGGGTCTGTGGAGGTGGAGGTGGAGCTGGGTCTGTGGAGGTAGAGGTGGGTCTGTGGAGGTGGGTCTGTGGAGGTGGAGGTGGAGCTGGGTCTGTGGTGGTGAGTCTGGTTGTGGAAGTGGACGTGGGTCTGTGGAGGTGGAGGTGGGTCTGTGGTTGTGGTGGTGGAGGTGAGTCTGGTTGTGGAGGTGGAGGTGGGTCTGTGGAGGTAGAGGTGGGTCTGTGGAGGTGGAGCTGGGTCTGTGGTGGTGGAGGTGGGTCTGTGGAGGTGGAGGTGGGTCTGTGGTTGTGGAGGTGGGTCTGTGGTTGTGGTGGTGGAGGTGGGTCTGTCGTTGTGGAGGTGGTTCTGTGGTTGTGGAGGTGGAGGTGGGTCTGTGGAGGTGGAGGTGGGTCTGTTGTTGTGGAGGTGGAGGTGGAGGTGGGTCTGTCGTTGTGGAGGTGGTTCTGTGGTTGTGGAGGTGGGTCTGTGGAGGTGGAGCTGGGTCTGTGGTGGTGGAGGTGGGTCTGTGGTTGTGGAGGTGGGTCTGTGGTTGTGGAGGTGGAGGTGGGTCTGTGGAGGTGGAGCTGGGTCTGTGGTGGTGGTGGAGGTGGAGCTGGGTCTGTGGAGGTGGAGCTGGGTCTGTGGTGGTGGAGGTGGGTCTGTGGTGGTGGAGGTGGGTCTGTGGTTGTGGGTCTGTGGTGGTGGAGATGGAGCTGGGTCTGTGGTTGTGGAGGTGGGTCTGTGGTGGTGGTGGTGGGTCTGTGGTTGTGGTGGTGGAGGTGGGTCTGTGGAGGTGGAGGTGGGTCTGTGGTGGTGGAGGTGGGTCTGTGGAGGTGGAGGTGGGTCTGTGGTGGTGGAGATGGAGGTGGAGGTGGGTCTGTGGTGGTGGAGATGGAGGTGGAGGTGGGTCTGTGGTTGTGGTGGTGGAGGTGGGTCTGTGGTTGTGGTGGTGGAGGTGGGTCTGTGGTGGTGGAGGTGGGTCTGTGGTTGTGGTGGTGGAGGTGGGTCTGTGGAGGTGGAGGTGGGTCTGTGGAGGTGGAGCTGGGTCTGTGGTGGTGGTGGTGGAGGTGGAGCTGGGTCTGTGGTGGTGGTGGTGGAGGTGGAGCTGGGTCTGTGGCACACACACACACACTTCTGTGGAAGTGTGTGTGTGTGTGTGTGTGTGTGTGTGTGTGTGTGTGTGTGTGTGTCCAGCAGGGGGCGCAGTCTGCGTGCAGCCTCATTGTGACAGCTGTCAGACAGGGCGATGTCACCTGGCCGCTCTTTGACGTCGCCTGTCCCGTGCTGACGTCCATCAGACACATCTGGATCACCGTGTGAGCGGCAGCCCTGCGGTCAGCTCTCGGTAAGAACCACAGGCTCGTCATCCTATGCTAACGCCGTTAGCATGGAAGCTAGCTGTGTTAGCATCAGGAGTCCTCTGGCGCTAGCTGGCCGGGGTCGATGTTGAGGAGGCAGCTCCGTAAACAACGCGGTGTTTGTTTGTTTGTTTGTTTGTTATTGTTTACAGTCCGTCGGTCAGGGTGTCCGCGTCTCCTCCAGAGCAGGCGGACACCCTGAAGACAGCGTCACACCAAGCTCCATCAACAAATGGACTCAGAAGTCCTTCGCTGGAGCCGAATACATGGCTGCCACCGACAGGAGGCTTCTTCATGTCAACACACGGCTCCGGGTGGTTCGGGGTTCGTGTGCTCCTTAATGTTGCTGTGTTCATGGCGGAGCCGTCTGTTCGGGGACGCTGTGAACAGCACGGCGCACATACACTGCGGATCCACCCTGAACCACTGGCGGTCATTGCATCAGTGAAACCAGCTGGATTCAGACCAGTGCAGGACCAGGAAGCAGGAGCCTGGCGTTCTCACACCAAGCTCAGACCAAGCCTCACTTAAAGGCCTTTAAAGTCCAACATGGCTTATGTTTGGTCAAAGCGACATTAACTCAGTGTGTGTCTGTGTGTGTGTGTGTCTGTGTGTGTCAGTGTGTGTGTGTGTGTGTCTGTGTGTGTGTGTGTGTGTGTGTCTGTCAGTGTGTGTCTGTGTGTGTGTCTGTCTGTGTGTGTCTGTGTGTGTGTGTGTCTGTCTGTGTGTGTCTGTGTGTGTGTGTGTCTGTCTGTGTGTGTCTGTGTGTGTGTGTTTGTCTGTCTGTGTGTGTCTGTGTGTGTGTCTGTCAGTGTGTGTCTGTGTGTGTGTCTGTCAGTGTGTGTGTGTGTGTCTGTCAGTGTGTGTCTGTGTGTGTGTCTGTCAGTGTGTGTGTGTGTGTCTGTCAGTGTGTGTCTGTGTGTGTGTGTGTCTGTCTGTGTGTGTGTGTGTGTGTGTGTGTCAGTGTGTGTCTGTGTGTGTGTGTGTGTGTGTTTGTCTGTCTGTGTGTGTCTGTGTGTGTGTCTGTCAGTGTGTGTCTGTGTGTGTGTGTGTCTGTGTGTGTTTGTCAGTGTGTGTGTGTCAGTGTGTGTGTCTGTGTCAAAGTGCATTCAGGGTTTAGGCCTTATTATAAATCTATTTTATTTACCTCTGTTCAGACTCTTTGGCTCCGCCCTGCTGTTTGTTCGGACACATTGCAGTAAACAGGTGTAGAAAATGTATCGTGAGTCCTTGACCTACCTGTTGCATAGCTCCGCCCCTCCACGCACCTGTCTGTGTAAACTGCTGCAGCTTGTTATGTGCTCATGTGAACCGCCCTTACAGGAGCAGCATGGCGTCTCAACCAACCCCGCCGTCCGTCCTGAGGGAGTTCTGCCCGCTTTATTACCTGCTGAATGCCATCCCAGCCAAGGTACCTGCTCACAACCGGGCCGAGATGCTGACGCTTTGTAAGATGAGGCTGTGGATGATGTGATGGCCTGGCTGTGTCTGTGCAGGTGCAGCGTGGCTTCAGGTCAGTCCTGGTCTACCTGACAGCTCTGGACAGCAGCAGTGACTTCCTGGCTGTGGGCAGCAGCATCGGCATGCTCTACCTGTACTGCCGCCGCCTGGCACACATGAACAAGTACAGTGTGGAGGTCAGAGCTTCTTCTTTTGTGCTGCACGTCTTTAAGCATGTGTTTGAACCCTCCATCCAGCAGGGGGTGCTGTTAGCCTGTGATGGTCAGCCTGACCTGATGATGGAACTCTTCATCACACCTGTGCCTCTGTGTGTAACAGGGAAAGTGTGATGCAATCACAGCTGTGAAGCTCCTCAGCTGTTTTGATGACCTGGTTGCCGTGGGAACAGCGTCAGGTCGGGTTGCAATTTTCCAGCTGGTGTCTCCCCTTCCTGGGCGCAACAAACAGGTATGATGATCTACATGTGTGAGTGACACGCCTGTCCATCAATAACACAGCCGTCTGTCTGCAGCTGAGGCGCTTCGATGTGGTCGGCCTCCATAAAGGTTCTGTCACATCTTTGGCGTGGAGCACCAACGGCATGAAGCTCTTCTCTGGAGACGATAAAGGTCGAGTGGTGTTCTCTGTTCTGGATCTGGACCAGGTGAAAACATGGCAACACAAGGTGGTCACTCAGTGACGGCACATCTCACCTGACTGTGTGTGTGTGTGTAGGGGGTGTGTAAGCCTGTCCTGCTGCTGGAGGAGTCCTCGGGTGTGGTTCAGATGGAGTACAGTCACCAGGTGCTGCTGGTGTCCACGCAGCAGAGGTCCCTCCTGTACTGCACACAGACACAGGAAGCCCTGCAGCTGGGCACCAAGCCCCGCAAGAGGTACGCAACACACGAGCTGTAACACGTCCTGCTCACCGTGGTCGGCGCTCCTACGTAACCTGTACATAGACTCAGAAATAAATTCAAACGTGCCAAATTAACATCATCAGGAGCTTTTTAATGGAGGTCCAACAAAGTTCAAAGTTTTCCAGCTTGGTAAAAACAAAGCAGAAACAGAAACAGCAGCACGGATGAGCTGAGAGCTTATTAATGGAGGCTCCCCCTTCAGTGTTTCTGCAGCCATCTATAATCTCTCCTCAGTTTCATCTTGGCTCCATGTCCAGACAGGTTCCTGACAGTCCAGGGCTTGGTAAACTTCTTAATGTCACAACGTGTCTCCATACTGATTTATAGTGAGGCTGCTGAGTGTCACGGCGAGCTTGACCTCTTCCTGTTAGTCCTCCATTGTTTTAGTTGCATGAGTGAAAACAGCCGTTTGACTTGTTTAGTTTGTCAGGAGTACTCCACATGATGTCGTTGAGCTTCATGGGTTAGGCTTAGCAGCTCATACATGTGAAACAGATGACGGTTCTTGTGTTGCAGCAGCGGCAGGTTTGGCGCCTGCTTCCTGCCCGCTCTGTGTAAACAGAGCGATCTGCAGGTGTTCGCTGCACGACCCGGACTCAGACTATGGAGGTCTGATGTCAGAGGACAGGTGGAGGACACCCGCCTGCTCAAACCACTCTTCAGCTCAGAGGTATCAGAGGACACACACTGTACTCTTGTTTCCTTCCAGTAGTTCCAGCTCTGACCTCTGACCTCTGTCTGACTCAGATACCTCAGTTCGAGTTGTTTCCTCGTCCTGGTCCGGCCGGAGCGTACCGCCCAGCTGATCGTCAGCTCGGGCTGCTCAGCTGCTTTCTTAGAGAGGGCTGGATCCTCAGCTGGAACGAGTACAGCATCTACGTCTTAGACTGTCTCAATGAGGTATATACCATGAATCCACTGCTGTGGAGATGGTGGGCAGTGTTACCATGGCAACTAAAGGGCTGACTCCATGTATTTGTGTGTAAAGGTTGTAATTGGATCCTTAGAGAGCAGCGGAGACATTGTTTCAGTGTCGTGCTGTGACAATGAGATCTTCGTCCTGAAAGGAGACAGAGACATCCTTCGTCTCTCCAACAGCCCCGAGGGACTAGCGTCTAACTGTGAGGACAACCAATCAAATCAGTAGCTCGGTGCCTCTGCTGCTGTCCTAACATGTACCACCTGATTCTCACCTCCAGTGTCAGAGCTCTCAATCCGCCTAGCCTCACCTTTGACCACGCCCACCATCCTCCAGCCGAGCGGATCGGTGGAAACGGCTCAGCCAATCAGAACCATGGCCATCATTGTGGAGGATGGGCAGAGGGAGGAGGGGTGTGGAGTCCACATAGTCAGCGAGGAGGGGCAAGAGGAGGAGGGAGGGGCTGAGGAAGTGGAGGAGGCCGAGGAGCAGCTGGAGGTGATGGAGGTCTTGATGGCCCAGTCTTGTTGTCGGTCGTCCTGTAGTGGGTCTTCACTGTAACCGTGTGATATTGTCCATGTTCAACCAGGCAATGGAGCTCTGCCAGCAGTCCAGTTTGGTCACCAACAGCCCTCGAAGCCGCAGCAGCTCCATCACTTCCTGGGACAGTGTCCATGGAAATGGCCCACCTACCATGTCCTGTGACTCCAGGCGTTACAGCGCCCCCCTTGGTCAAGATGAGATGCAGCAGGAGCTGGTGGTGAAAGCCATCAGAGTTAAGAAGAAGAGGAGGAGACGACAAGGTCAGTACTGTCTCATGGACAGCGTGTCCTCTGCCTTTATGTCTTCAGACAGACTGGTGGATAGACACTCTGATGGACAGACAGGTGTAAGTGTTGTCTGTCTCTGTGTTTCAGACAGCAGCGGAGGACTCTCTGAGAGCAGCTGTTCAGACTCCATCTTTGTTGTCCAGGATGGAAGCTGCAGTGACGGGGGTAGTGGAACTCCTCTGAGCGACCGAGCCTCCCTCATGGGTCTGGACCTTCTGAACCAGGACTTTTCAGCTGACCAGAGGCTGGACTCACAGGAGGTGGGCTGTGGAGGATCAGACAAAGATCAGCGGTATGGAGTGGAGTCCTGCCAGTCTGGGTTAGTAGTTAAAGACCAGCAGAATGAGAGAGCGCTGCTGTGTACCCTGACCTGACTGTTTCATCCTTTTCCAGCTCCGTCCTACCTCCATGCTCCTTGATCCTTCAGGGTCTAGAGGATCAGCTCAACCAAGCAAAGGTGTCTTGTCCCAGGCCAGAGGCGGCGGGTGTTCCCCCTACACCAGATGTGGACCTGCTGCTTGAGTGCACCTTTTCTTATATGCACAATTCTGAGGAGGACAATATGCAGGAGCAGAACCAAATGGAGCCAGAGGACGATTTCCTGAGCCCTCTGATTGGTCCAGAGGAGGGAGAGGAGGAGGAGGAGGAGGTGCTGATATGAGCCTGTATATGTAGTGTGATGTATCACATGTGTTACATATGTAATGCAACGTGTCCTTTCAGGAGGACACCCTGGCACCATCTGCTGCTCTCCCAGACCAGATGTTTTACTCCACTGTGTCCTCTCTGGACAAAAGGCCCAGTTTGTCCAGTGATGAAGAGGGAGACATCTACTGCCCCCCTGCTGGCAGTGAAGGGGATATCCACACTCGTTTTTCCAATCTGGGAGAGAAGACATCAGGCATGCCCACGGACCAGGACTGTGACAGTGACAGACACAAACCAGACCAGGTAATGTGCACACGCACACACACACACACACACCTGATCTGTCAGCAGGTCTGAATGCTTTTGATGCTTTCAGCTGGCAGAGAGCTGGATGGGATACTCAGGACCAGGATGTGGAATCCTGAGCCTGCAGGTGTCTGACAGGTGAGTCAGCAGGTGGCGCTCAGTTGTCTCCAGGTGTGTGGCCGGGTGTGTCACAGGTGGCCTGTGTGTTTCAGGTATATATGGTGTCTGGACTTTAAAGGAGGACTGTTCTGCAGCGCACTTCCTGAAACTGGACTCAACTGGCAGCGTTTTGAAGACAATGTTCACCAGGTGGCGTTATCACCTTCTGGTGAGCTGCGTGTCATCTTCAGTGCTCACAGACACCTGTGCAATCGTACGTACATGTACACTACATGTATACTAACTGTTGGCAACTCCGTCAGGTAACCTGCTGTGGAAGGTGGAACAGAAGAGCATGACAGCATTTGCATGCGCTAAAGTTTCCGCTAAAGGTAAACGTCACTGGTACAAAGCTGTGGAGCAAACGGCCTTCGTCGCTCTGAGTGATGACTCTGCCTGGATCATCGGGACCAATGGAGACCTCTACCTGCAGACAGGTAGGCACGTTTCTGTCTGTCCTCGTGAAGCCGTTCTCTCCTACAACTTGTGTGAACTTATCACAACAGCTGTAATGTCTCTGTGTGACCAGCAGGGGGTGGCAAGTCCTTCTCTGAGCTTCCTGGTTATTGGTTTTCTGGAGCTGCTGCCGTGGTAACGGCTGTCTGTGTGTGTTCCAGGTCTGAGTGCGGAGCGGCCCTGTGCCCGCTCGGTGAAGGTGGACTCGCCCTGCGTGTTCAGCCAGGTGTGTGTGCGAGCAGGTGTGGTCTGGGCCCTGAGCGAGCACAAGGCTTTGTTCTACCGAGAAGGACTGAACAGCTACTGCAGCGAGGGGGAGGGCTGGAAGTACGACACTGTCAGGTACAGCTGCACTGCTAACGCTGCCAGTACTGCTGCCAGTACTGCTCATACTGTAGGACCTCTGAAGTTCTGCACACAGCATGCAGCTCTGAGTTTCTGTGTGTGTCTGTGCATGTGTTGCAGCGAAGCTCAGGGTCTGGAGCTGATGTGCATTGGTCTGGGAGACGGTGGGACTGCCTGGGCACTTGATGCCAGCGGCAGCCTCTGGTTCCGGACGGGGGTCTGTTCTTCCAAACCGCAGGGTGATGACGACCACTGGTGGCAGGTAGGAGGAGTGAAGGTCTGTGAGGCCTTGGCAGGTAGGACATGTCGTCATTTTGTTTCTCTCTGCTTTCTCTCTGTCAGATCAGTATTTCGGACTATGTGGTCTTCGATCAGGGCAGTCTGTTCCAGACGCTGTTGCAGGCCACACAGAGTGTTGCCACGGTAACCAGGGCGCCGGTAGAGCGGGTGGTGGCCTTTTTGTCACAGTACTCGCAGTGCCAGCCCAGTCTGGTCAGTGCCAACGCCAGCGGAGTGTGGGTGGCCTCGGGCCGGAACCAGCTGCACCTGGCCCGCGGCAGCCTTGTGGGTCAGTGGAACTATGAGCAGAGCGCTTTCTGACTTCAGCTTTCATTTTCTCAGCAGCTCACTGTGTTTGACACCTTCAGGAACTTTCTGGCAGAATGTTGTCCCCAGAGGAACCGTCTCAGCCACCAGGTGGACCTTCATCACGTCTTCATCTGTGCCTCACCGAGAAGGTAACATAGCTGTGCACACATTCGCAGCGACCCGGTCTGGACCTGAATCCTAGTGCTTTGTCTTTGTCTCAGGATCCTTCCTGTGGTTGGCTCAAAGCAGGAAGGATCTGTTCTGTGTCTGGGATCAGGACGGCGAGCTCCGCCCCTCCTCTGTCTCGCTCCCTCCTGAGGTAAGCTGTCCTTGGTCTCTTCTGATGGTCTACCATCACAGTCTGCCTCATGCCCTGTTGTGCTATGTCTGTGAGCTCAGGTGGAGCTGTCTCACCTTTCTGCCTGTCATGATGCTCTCTGGGGTTTGGACACTCATGGCCGTGTCTATATCAGAACTCTGTCTCCATCTTGTCCCACCGGTCTGCACTGGACCCTGCTGGACCTCAGCCAGCTTGGTGGGTACCAAACAAACAAGTGTGTGTGTGTGTGTGTGTGTCATGGGGTAGGTTGGGTTACAGTATGACGCACGCACACATGTCTATATTTGTCGGGACATTCATTGGACAGCATGTACACAGACCTGCAGCTGTGTGTCTCCGTCACACTGACAGCTGCTGTTGTGTAACAGGTTGTGATTCAGGGTCGTGTCGTACTGTAACCGGACTGATAGGCTGGATCTGTTTTTAGCTCCTCTGCCCTTCTCGCTATCAGGGACCACATGATGGTCCTACGCTACAAACCAAGCTCAAATAAACAGGCGCCGCTGCAGCAAACTGAGCTGACGAGCAGGGTGCAGGCTTCACCTGACAGCTGGATCCAGCAGCTGGATGGAACTACATGAGGTCAGGATGTTTGTCACAGACATGCAGTCAAATCAACTTAAAGTGGTCCAGGTGTAGGACCAGGTCAGAACCAATAATCAGTCTGTGCACCTGCAGCTGGAGGCCGAGGGTAGAGCGGGTGGTGGCCTTTTGGGTTTTACTTCTTCGTTGTTATTCACTGGTCGATTTGAACCAACAAAACTGGACCGTCCAAACAGCTGTCAGAGGACAGTCTGTCTCTCCTGTGAAATATGGGCCTGTTGACCCGTTGACCTGGAATGTGTTCTAAAAACATGACAAGGTCACCTGACTCTGTTCTCTTCCCTCCATTCAGACCCAGTGAACGCCAGTAAACTGGTTACCAGTAAACTGGGGTTCACTGATAACAAATGGTTTTTGAAGCAGTGTTAGGAGGTTCTGTTGGACCTGACAGCCTCTTTGGGTCTGTTTAGAGTGTGTGTGTTCAGGTAAAACATCCCCTGTCTGTTTCAGGACCTGTCCGTCTCGTGGGTGTGAGCTGCGGCAGTCAGAACGTCTGGGCCGTGGACAGCCGAGGAGTCGTTTACTTCCGAGTAGGAACTCAGCCATTGAACCCGAGCATGATGTTGCCGGCCTGGATCCAGATAGAACCACCCGCACAGGTAGCGTCCTGTATAGGGAGCACACATTGATCCACACAGAACCACCTGTACAGAACTAAGATGTCATGTAACTGCAGCCAATCGGAGTGCAGCTGGTCAGCATCCAGACCAGTCCCAATGACCGCCTGCTCTGGGCTCTGGACAACAGAGGAAGTGTCTTTGTCAGGACTGGACTCAGTGATGAGATGCCTGTGGGTACAGACTGGGAGCTGGTTCCAGGTACTGTGTGATGTCATCATCTGCCTGTCTAGTTCTAGTCCATCAGTTCTAGTTCTAGTCCATCAGCTCAGATGGACTCACTAGTCTGTGTTTGTGTGTGTAGGTCTCTCCGTCAGTCAGCTGATCCTCAGCTGCCGCACTGTGTGGGTTCGGTGTGTGAACGGAGACCTCGCTCGACGTTACGGCGTGTCTGACCGAAACCCAGCAGGAGATTATTGGAAGAAGATCCCTGGAAATGCCAACTGGCTCACAGGTAGGACTGGACTCTCAGCAGAGACCGTTCAGTCCAGTAGAAGAAAAGGATTGATCAGGTCTCTCTCTCTTTGCAGTCACTCCAGAGGATGAGCTGTGGGCAGTAACTCTGATTGGTGGACTGTCCCGTCGGTTAACTAAGCTCCTCCCACAGACGCCCTGCAGACCTGCTGCGCCAGGCCCCGCCTTCGGAGGGGATGATGTCGATGATGAATGGGAGCTCATCTAATTCGTGACATCACTGCATGTTGTCAGTCTGGTGTTGTCTGATCTGGATTCACTAGACAGGACGCTGTGATGTCATGGTTACAACACATCCTGTTCCCCCCGGGAGACGGGAAGTGGGCTATGTGATGTCATAGCAGATATAGGGAGGGGCGTCTCTTTCAGGGACAGCCTGCAGAAGGAGCCCAGGGGGCTGCTGGGAACAGTGTGATGCACTTTCATCTCTGCTACTGAGAAGCTCCAGCCTCACTCAGACAGTCATCCTGGATCAGATCCAGTAAAACGGTCATTTAGATCACATGCTGTCTGAGGCCAGATCTAACTGGATCTGTGTCTGCGAGCCCGGCATGGTTCCATTTAGCTCGATCAACTGATTAGCTTCAAGCTAACTGAGATATTAAAGGGACTTTTTAGACTAAACCTGTCTGGTTTTTTGAACCTCTGTGTGCTGGCTCAGTTCTTTATAGTGGAACCAGACTGGACTGAAGCAGACTAACAGCTGAGGCTCAGACTTTAGTGACGCTGCTGCTGGCTTTCTGTCTGGTCCTCATTTACCATGGTAGCAGATCAATGTAAGATATTTGTTGGTTAGAGACTAGAAAGTACAAAGATCCTCCTGAAACTGGACTGTGGTGAATCCTGTTTAGACCTGAAGGTCTATAGTTATACAGAAAACAAAGACCCATCCTTGAATCACTTCCTCTTCATGTGTGGCAGGACCTTCAGTGACATCATCCTGCTCTCAGCTGATTGGTTGGATGTTTGATCAGTAAGACTCAGTGTAAACTTACCGGCTGTGTTTTATTTATTAACTCATTAAATCTGTTTGAACACTGAAGCTGTGTCAGCATGTTGATCGGGTGAACCTTCAGGGCTGTCCCCAGCAGGGGCGGGGCCTCCAGGGGCCCACTGTGGCCCCCACACATCAGCTGACATGTTTTTACTGTGAGAAAAGGAAAGCAGCAGGTTTTTGTTTCCAGGTCACATTAAGAATCACGCTGGATGACGTTTTATCATAAATATATTTTATTTACATCGCAGCATGTTGGGACACAGAAACACTGCGGACCTGACTGACACTCTGTCCTCCATAGTCCCTTTGGACGGAGCTTTAACACTCTCATGCATCTTTGTAGCTGTGCAGTCAGACTCCTCGAGGTCCTAAAGCCTAAAGTCTGTTTGAAGTCTATTTACATTTGAACTGTCCTATCACAGAGCTGTTTCTGTGAACACGTCACTGCCAGTTGTGCAGCTGCAGGTAGTCGGGCAGCATGCCGATCTGGTCCGGTCCAGCCCGGGCCAAACACTGGAGCGACTGTAGCAGGAGGGGGGGAGGTGCTAGACCACACAACCAGCTGAAAACATCCTTTCCCAGCAGGCTTTGCCAGCGCTGCGGTTCATCCTGCAGATGGCGCAGTAATGGCGGTTTGGGCAGGAAGAGCAGCAAAAAGTCGAGGCAGCGTTGTGCGTTACGTCGATTTGACACGTCACATGAGACGAGTCTCTGCAGCGCCCCGTCAAGGCCGTCAGGCCGTGCACCTTGAATGAGCAGCAGCAGCAGACAGTCGGAGTGCGATAGCTCTACTGCCAGCTGAACTGCAGTCTTTCCTGCATCTGCAACATGTGCACAGCCACCACAGCTGTCCAGGTATTCCCGCCGCTGGCCCTGCACATCACAGTCCTTCAAAGCCTCCACCATCATGCCAAGGATTGCCACTCGATTGTAGCGAACAGCCATGTTCAGATGTGGTGCCCCGCTGCCACGGCTGCAGCAGAAGCTGCACCGCGGTGCTTTGAGTGCGGTCACTGAGTACCTGTTGAGCAGGTAGCGTGCGTAGTCCTGGTGGTCATGCACTAAAGCGTACAGCAATGCCTCAGATGGGAGGAAGGCTCGTGGGTGTCCGTCCTCCCAGCAGAAGACCTCCATGCTGCGCATGTCTTCTAGCAGCCAGACCGGCAGCCGCTCCCGCACTGCACAATAGAAGGAGAACGCCGTCCGCTCACATTCCCGCTGAGATGGAGACGATGACAGGCAGTCCAGCTGAGAGGACAACAGCCACGGCATTGCCGCACACACCTAAGGACACTTGGGTCTATGAGTGGACACCGCCGAGCACACACAGAATTCTACGACTCCTGAAACTTTTGTGTGACTGCTTCAGAGGGGAAGGAGCTGGTCCTGGTTTAGCGGTCACAGATGATCCCTCACTCAAACCTCCGTTCTTAGTTTGTGCACACTTTTATAGCTGCTGCTACTCCCTCACACCTCCTCACCCTCCTCCCGCCTTTAGCTCCATGTGTGGATGTTTGCTTTACAGGGCTGGGGCGGGGGTGGGGCAGGGATTGGGGTGGTTGAAGTGTCTCACATAGCGAACATAGCTGTCTTCAGCCTGCTGCAGGGCAGACAGTAAACAGAATATTCACAGTATTTATAAATATAGTAAAACAAGCAAATATGCAAAGCCTGAAACGGTTTTAAAATAAGTTTAAAAATCAACGATAGAAACAGAAACAGATTATTACTGTTATTAACAGAAATAACAATGTAAAGTCGTCTAGAACCTGATGTTGATCCTGCTGTCTTTGTCCTCTGGGATAAGCTGCATGTGCATATATGTTTGGATGCTACACAAATTAAACTTCACTCGGACTGCAGCACTGCAGGATGCTGTTGAGAAGCGCCCCCTGCTGGTGAGTCACAGTAACCACACAGCAAACAGCATGAACTTCTCTGATGGTCTACCTGTTCCAGTCTCAACATACGCCACCTCATCTCATCCTGCTCTCTTGGGTCCTCATTGCCATGGTAACACATGTTGCTTTGAATTTAACTGAATTAAATTCAATTTTATCTGTATAGCTTTTTTTTTATCATTATCTCAAATTATCTCTGGGAACTTCACAGAAATCCAGAGCCTGATCCCTGGAGCAAGCCCTTAAAAGCAGACAGTGGTAGGAAAATCCCCCTTCAGAAACCTTCAGGACCGGGCTCATAGGGGGCGTCCTCCGGTTGCTGTCCGGCTGGGTAGAGGAGAAGAAAAAGAGGTAGAGGGAGAGACAAGAGAGGATGAGAGAGAAGAACAAGCATGATATGCTATGATAGGATAAGATAAAACTTTATTAATCCCAAAGGAAAGTCTTTTGCCAGAGGTATAAAGTTACATTAAATACAAGAGTAAGTGTCAATAAAAATCCAAGAAGTACAGTGAGCAGTATGACTGAGCACAATATATGTTGCATGGCTGTAATATAGAGATATAAGGTGCTAAGTGAATACAAATATAGACCAGAGGAGGGAATGACAGTGATGCATGACATGATCATCTAGCTCCTCTAGAAAGGGGAGGAGTTACACAGTCTGATGGCCACTGGTACGTGCTGACTGTTACATGCTGACTGGTACGTACTGACTGTTACACACTGACTGTTACATGCTGACTGGTACATGCTGACTTACATGCTGACTGGTACGTGCTGACTGTTACGTGCTGACTGTTACATGATGACTGTTACGTGCTGACTGGTACGTGCTGACTGTTACATGCTGACTGGTACATACTGACTGGTACGTGCTGACTGTTACATGCTGACTGGTATGTGCTGACTGTTACGTGCTGACTTACATGCTGGTACGTGCTGACTGTTACATGCTGACTGGTACGTACTGACTGTTACATGCTGACTGGTACGTGCTGACTGTTACATGCTGACTTACGTACTGACTGTTACATGCTGACTAGTACGTGCTGACTGTTACGTGCTGACTGGTACGTTCTGACTGATACGCGCTGACTGATACGTGCTGACTGTTACATGCTGACTGGTACGTGCTGACTGTTACATACTGACTGGTACGTGCTGACTGGTACGTACTGACTGGTACGTACTGACTGTTACACGCTGACTGGTATGTACTGACTGGTACGTGCTGACTGTTACATGCTGACTGGTACGTACTGACTGGTACGTACTGACTGTTACATGCTGACTGTTACACGCCGACTGGTACGTACTGACTGTTACATGCTGACTGGTACGTGCTGACTGTTACATGCTGACTGGTACGTACTGACTGGTACGTGCTGACTGTTACATGCTGACTGTTACGTGCTGACTTACATGCTGACTGTTACATGCTGACTGGTACGTGCTGACTGTTACATGCTGACTGTTACATGCTGACTGGTACGTGCTGACTGTTACATGCTGACTGGTATGTGCTGACTTACATGCTGACTGGTACGTGCTGACTGGTACGTGCTGACTGTTACATGATGACTGTTACGTGCTGACTGGTACGTGCTGACTGTTACATGCTGACTGGTACATACTGACTGGTACGTGCTGACTGTTACATGCTGACTGGTATGTGCTGACTGTTACGTGCTGACTTACATGCTGGTACGTGCTGACTGTTACATGCTGACTGTTACGTGCTGACTGTTACATGCTGACTTACGTACTGACTGTTACATGCTGACTAGTACGTGCTGACTGGTACGTTCTGACTGATACGTGCTGACTGTTACATGCTGACTGGTACGTGCTGACTGTTACATACTGACTGGTACGTGCTGACTGGTACATGCTGACTGGTACGTACTGACTGTTACATGCTGACTGTTACACGCTGACTGGTACGTACTGACTGGTACGTACTGACTGGTACATGCTGACTGTTACACGCCGACTGGTACGTACTGACTGTTACACGCTGACTGGTACGTACTGACTGGTACGTACTGACTGTTACATGCTGACTGTTACGTACTGACTGGTACGTACTGACTGTTACATGCTGACTGTTACACGCCGACTGGTACGTACTGACTGTTACATGCTGACTGGTACGTGCTGACTGTTACATGCTGACTGGTACGTACTGACTGGTACGTGCTGACTGTTACATACTGACTGGTATGTGCTGACTGTTACATGCTGACTGTTACGTGCTGACTTACATGCTGACTGTTACATGCTGACTGTTACATGCTGACTGGTACATACTGACTGGTACGTGCTGACTGTTACATGCTGACTGGTATGTGCTGACTGTTACGTGCTGACTTACATGCTGGTACGTGCTGACTGTTACATGCTGACTGGTACGTACTGACTGTTACATGCTGACTGTTACATACTGACTGGTACGTGCTGACTTTTACATACTGACTTTTACATGCTGACTGGTACATGCTGACTGTTACATGCTGACTTACGTACTGACTGTTACATGCTGACTGGTACGTGCTGTTACGTACTGACTGTTACATGCTGACTGGTACGTGCTGACTGTTACGTGCTGACTTACATGCTGACTGGTACGTTCTGACTGTTACATGCTGACTGATACGTGCTGACTGTTACATACTGACTGGTATGTGCTGACTGGTACGTACTGACTGTTACATGCTGACTGGTACGTACTGACTGGTACGTACTGACTGTTACATGCTGACTGGTACGTACTGACTGGTACGTACTGACTGTTACATGCTGACTGTTACACGCTGACTGGTACGTGCTGACTGTTACATGCTGACTGGTACGTACTGACTGGTACGTGCTGACTGTTACATACTGACTGTTACATACTGACTGGTACGTGCTGACTGTTACATACTGACTGTTACGTGCTGACTGTTACATGCTGATTGTTACGTGCTGACTGTTACGTGCTGACTGTTACATGCTGGCTTACATACTGACTGTTACGTGCTGACTGTTATGTGCTGACTGTTACATGCTGACTGGTACGTGCTGACTGTTACATACTGACTGGTACGTGCTGACTGGTATGAACTGACTGTTACATGCTGACTGTTACATGCTGACTGGTACGTACTGACTGGTACGTACTGACTGTTACATGCTTACTGGTACGTGCTGACTGTTACATGCTGACTGTTACGTGCTGACTGTTACATACTGACTGTTACGTACTGACTGTTACATGCTGACTGGTACGTGCTGACTGTTACGTGCTGACTTACATGCTGACTGGTACGTTCTGACTGTTACGCGCTGACTGATACGTGCTGACTGTAACATGCTGACTGGTACGTGCTGACTGTTACATACTGACTGGTACGTGCTGACTGGTACATGCTGACTGGTACGCACTGACTGTTACATGCTGACTGTTACATGCTTACTGGTACGTGCTGACTGTTACATGCTGACTGTTACGTGCTGACTGTTACATACTGACTGTTACGTACTGACTGTTACATGCTGACTGGTACGTGCTGACTTACATGCTGACTGGTACGTTCTGACTGTTACGCGCTGACTGATACGTGCTGACTGTAACATGCTGACTGGTACGTGCTGACTGTTACATACTGACTGGTACGTGCTGACTGGTACATGCTGACTGGTACGTGCTGACTGTTACATACTGACTGGTACGTGCTGACTGGTACATGCTGACTGGTACGTACTGACTGTTACATGCTGACTGGTACGTGCTGACTGTTACACGCCGACTGGTACGTACTGACTGGTACGTACTGACTGTTACATGCTGACTGTTACACGCCGACTGGTACGTACTGACTGTTACATGCTGACTGGTACGTGCTGACTGTTACATGCTGACTGGTACGTGCTGACTGTTACATACTGACTGGTACGTGCTGACTGTTACATGCTGACTGTTACGTGCTGACTTACATGCTGACTGTTACGTGCTGACTTACATACTGACTGTTACGTGCTGAATGTTACGCGCTTACTGTTACGTGCTGACTGTTACATGCTGACTGGTACATGCTGACTGTTACGTGCTGACTGGTACATGCTGACTGTTACGTGCTGACTGTTACATGCTGACTGGTACGTACTGACTGGTACGTGCTGACTGTTACATACTGACTGGTATGTGCTGACTGTTACATGCTGACTGTTACGTGCTGACTTACATGCTGACTGTTACATGCTGACTGTTACATGCTGACTGGTACATACTGACTGGTACGTGCTGACTGTTACATGCTGACTGGTATGTGCTGACTGTTACGTGCTGACTTACATGCTGGTACGTGCTGACTGTTACATGCTGACTGGTACGTACTGACTGTTACATGCTGACTGTTACATACTGACTGGTACGTGCTGACTTTTACATACTGACTTTTACATGCTGACTGGTACATGCTGACTGTTACATGCTGACTTACGTACTGACTGTTACATGCTGACTGGTACGTGCTGTTACGTACTGACTGTTACATGCTGACTGGTACGTGCTGACTGTTACGTGCTGACTTACATGCTGACTGGTACGTTCTGACTGTTACATGCTGACTGATACGTGCTGACTGTTACATACTGACTGGTATGTGCTGACTGGTACGTACTGACTGTTACATGCTGACTGGTACGTACTGACTGGTACGTACTGACTGTTACATGCTGACTGGTACGTACTGACTGGTACGTACTGACTGTTACATGCTGACTGTTACACGCTGACTGGTACGTGCTGACTGTTACATGCTGACTGGTACGTACTGACTGGTACGTGCTGACTGTTACATACTGACTGTTACATACTGACTGGTACGTGCTGACTGTTACATACTGACTGTTACGTGCTGACTGTTACATGCTGATTGTTACGTGCTGACTGTTACGTGCTGACTGTTACATGCTGGCTTACATACTGACTGTTACGTGCTGACTGTTATGTGCTGACTGTTACATGCTGACTGGTACGTGCTGACTGTTACATACTGACTGGTACGTGCTGACTGGTATGAACTGACTGTTACATGCTGACTGTTACATGCTGACTGGTACGTACTGACTGGTACGTACTGACTGTTACATGCTTACTGGTACGTGCTGACTGTTACATGCTGACTGTTACGTGCTGACTGTTACATACTGACTGTTACGTACTGACTGTTACATGCTGACTGGTACGTGCTGACTGTTACGTGCTGACTTACATGCTGACTGGTACGTTCTGACTGTTACGCGCTGACTGATACGTGCTGACTGTAACATGCTGACTGGTACGTGCTGACTGTTACATACTGACTGGTACGTGCTGACTGGTACATGCTGACTGGTACGCACTGACTGTTACATGCTGACTGTTACATGCTTACTGGTACGTGCTGACTGTTACATGCTGACTGTTACGTGCTGACTGTTACATACTGACTGTTACGTACTGACTGTTACATGCTGACTGGTACGTGCTGACTTACATGCTGACTGGTACGTTCTGACTGTTACGCGCTGACTGATACGTGCTGACTGTAACATGCTGACTGGTACGTGCTGACTGTTACATACTGACTGGTACGTGCTGACTGGTACATGCTGACTGGTACGTGCTGACTGTTACATACTGACTGGTACGTGCTGACTGGTACATGCTGACTGGTACGTACTGACTGTTACATGCTGACTGGTACGTGCTGACTGTTACACGCCGACTGGTACGTACTGACTGGTACGTACTGACTGTTACATGCTGACTGTTACACGCCGACTGGTACGTACTGACTGTTACATGCTGACTGGTACGTGCTGACTGTTACATGCTGACTGGTACGTGCTGACTGTTACATACTGACTGGTACGTGCTGACTGTTACATGCTGACTGTTACGTGCTGACTTACATGCTGACTGTTACGTGCTGACTTACATACTGACTGTTACGTGCTGAATGTTACGCGCTTACTGTTACGTGCTGACTGTTACATGCTGACTGGTACATGCTGACTGTTACGTGCTGACTGGTACATGCTGACTGTTACGTGCTGACTGGTACGTGTTGACTGTTACGTACTGTTTACATGATGGCCAACTAGTCTGTGTGTCGTGGAGAAGGCTGTGGACATCCAGTGAAGAGAGGGGGTGGGTCAGGGTTCAGCATTTCTCTGTAAATGGTGTGTGTGTGTCTGTGGTGTGTGTGTCCCTCTACAGTCAGTGCCGGGGCTGCTGATGTTGGTCTGTTAGTGACGCGTCCACTCCTCCGAGTTATTTACAGAGCAGTGTGGACATCAGATACGCTGGTGTTCATAGGGAGGCTCCTGCTGCAACAACTATCAGTGATAGTACACAAAGTTTACTGTGTGAAAATGTTGGCCATCTAACCAACATGAGCAGGAGCTGTGATGTTATCCGAGGTCAGTCAGACCCAGTATTGATCATGTATCAGCTATGATGCTAACTATAATGTTAAATATAATGATGTCCTTCTGACAGCTGAAGCTAAAAACACTAGCATGCTGCTAATGGCTGCTGATTGGTCAGTTCTGATGGGGACAGGAGATCATTAATTAATTGAACTACTTGAGTGTGACCGTCATTACTCTTCGATCACAGAGGAGTTATTAGATTATTGATCATTCACCCTGTGGAAACTAAACATGATCAGACGTGAATTCTGATGAATTGTTGATAATTATCGATCAGATGATGTGTGAACAGGCTGGGACACAGATCAATGGGCTGATGATCGGCGCTGAGACAGATGACCTGTGATGGCAGCAGAGATCTCTTTCTCTGTCGTCCTCCGCACCCGATCGATCAGCCTCACGCGCTGCGTTCTCTGATCACTTTTATTGACTTTGTTTCGATAGGTGGGGCCGTGTTCGGGTCTCAGCCGGTCTCGTGGTGCCGATCTGGTTTTATCTGGTTTGTTCTGGTTCCGGTTGTTTCCTAGTAAACTTTTTGGACTCCGTAGTCTCTGCTACCAGCTAGCTGTTAGCAGCATCGACGTGCGGCGGACTGATCCGCTTTAGTCGGAACTTTTGACCGCGGAGTTTCTGTTTCACACCGAAACATCCCACTGCTGCCCGCCCCGAACTCTTCGGCTTAGTTCCGGGGCTAGTTAGCCGGTTCGTCTCAGTTAGCGGGACAGAGCTGGCAGGCTAACTGTTAGCCGGAGTTAACAGCTAGCAGTTAGCGGCAGCTGCGTCCGTCCTGATGCCGGCGATGCTGGAGAGAAACCCGGAGGCTCCGGGAAAGAGGAGAGGCCGAATCCCGGCGAACAGCAGTAGCAGCGGTGCCGGAGCAGCATCGAACCTCGGCGGGAAGAATCTGTCCGGTAATGGAAACAGCTGTTGGGAAGAAGGAAGTTCAGGTTCCAGCAGCGATGAGGAGCATGGTAGGTAGCCTCGATCCGCGCGGTGCTGGACTTTACTGTGTGTAATGTAAAGTTCTGAAGACTGATATATGTGTCTGTTTGTCCAGGGGGAGGGGGGATGCGGGTCGGACCGCAGTACCAAGCCGTGGTTCCGGACTTTGACCCCGGTAAGACCCAAATCTTGGCCTGGCAGTGCAGAGATAGCCTCGAACAACGGGTTTAAAGTTGATCATGTTGCTGCTATTGCTCTCATACTGGTTCTGTTCGTACTGGTTGGTGTTTTGAACATTTCATTTGCAATGCAGTCAGTGACCATACTGGTATTGCTGCTGGTTCTGTGTGTGTGTGGTTTAGATGTGGCCCAGGCAGCTCAGCTCAGAGAGAACATGGGGATGCTGGTCTGGATCCCTTACGGCGGCCTGAACCACACTCAGCGTAAGAAACAGTTCTTGTGTGAGCTCACACGGCGGTCCGATGGTTGACCGGCTGTTTTCTGTTGCAGTGGATGAATACGTTGCCATTGCCAAAGAGAAGCATGGATACAACACGGAGCAGGTAAACTGTCCCACCAGGTGAGGGGGGGGAGCCTGGTCTCAGAGGTGTGAACACATCAGCCCGTTAGCTGATCAGATTAGTACTCATGGGTCAAAACTAAGCTGTGTGATCGGATAACTGGCGGTTCTGATGATCCCGCATGAGGTCACTTTATTAGCGAGTAGCTGAGAGTTTTCAGTCAGAGTCCGTCCTCTTGCTCCAGGACCTCCATCTCTGAACCTCTCTCCTACATGTTTCCTGCCTCACCCGTCTCTCCTCCTCTCTGAACTGCCTCACCTGTCTCAGGCTCTAGGAATGCTCTTCTGGCACAAACACAACATTGAGAAATCTCTGGCCGACCTGCCAAACTTCACTCCGTTTCCCGATGAGTGGACTGTGGAGGATCGGGTTCTGTTCGAACAGGCCTTCAGCTTCCACGGGAAGAGCTTTCACAGGATTCAGCAGATGGTACCACTGCAAGCAGGTTAGGTTTATCACCATGACCAGTATCACCTGTGTAACACTTTGCTGTGCTGTGTAGTTACCTGACAAGTCAATGGCCAGTCTGGTTCGGTTCTACTACTCCTGGAAGAAGAGTCGCACTAAAACCAGCCTGATGGACCGGCAGACCCGCAAACACAAGAGAGAGCGAGACAACAGGTGAGCTCAGCAGTACCGATGCACCACTCAGCTTCAGCTAACCTCAGGGTTACCGTGGTGATTCTGCAGGTCGTCATGTGTAGTCGGCATCGTCTGTTAGTGTGTGAGGGGAACTGACCTCAGTCGCAGTCAAACATGTTTTAACTTTTCGGGCCGGGTCTGGGTGCAGTCGGGTAGTGTGACGTGATCACTGACCCAACTGCAAACATGTTGCCAACAGCCAATAAAAGAAGAGAGGGAGGGACACAGGACACGGCATCAGAGACGAAGGGGAGTGGGGGGGGGTTCAGTCCTCCTCCAGTCCCTGATCCAAACAGGTGTTCTGTCTGCACAGGCAGCAGCAGTGAGCCGCCTGTCCTCAGTGCTTGTTTACTTCTTCTTCTCTGAGTTGGCAAACAACAAATTGCTGCATTAGCAGCACCAGCTGTTTGTTTAGCAACTAGCGATCATGATGTTGCTGCTTTCTGTTGACTGTAGCTGGCCTGATGAATCCTGTAGCAGACCCCTCATCAGGAGCAGTTGTGTGTGCGACCTCCATCGTCATACAAAAACCTGCTGAAGCCAGTCTTAGTCCTCGTCCTTTCAAAGCCCGTTGTTGCAGTGTGTCCCCAGCCTTAATGCATTGTAACGCTGTGCAGTGGAGCCTGGCCCCTCGGAGGGACCCTGGAATCTGCTTCCTGGTTCAGAGTACCTGTGATGTGATTGGTTGATGATGCAGTGTGTTGCCTGTTTCAGTGACAATGAGGTGGAGGACGCCAGTGCAAACCCCCCCAGTGACTCTGACCTGGACCCAAACAAAGATGACAAGAAGGAGGTGAGTGCAGTTTACTGACTGTTTAACCAGGGTTTGCTGTTTACTGACTGATCGACCGGTCTGATTGCAGGTGAGTTCCGTTTCAGAGAGGTCAGAGGTGAAACAAGTTTCAAGTCTGAAGGTAAGAACACCCGAACATCACATGACCCAGCCGTACAGTCTGTGTGTAACCTCCCTGTCTGTGTGTAGACAGGCGGCAAGGCGTCTCAGCGGATGAAGAAACGTCCTCCAAGAGGGATGTTTCTGAACATACAGGACGTCGTGTCTTTATCATCCTCTGCTCAGGGACTCAGCAGACACCTCGACTGTCAGCTGGTCTCCATCAAGAGACAGGTGTGTCCTCTGTCTTTCGATCTCTGTCCGTCTGTCTGCGCGTCGGCCCACCTGTCTGTGTCTGTGTTTCAGATTCAGACCATCAAACAGACAAACAGCTCTCAGAAGGACAAGCTCAGCTCAGGAATCGATGAGTTCAGGCCGCCGGAGGTAACCATGGCAACAGCTACACCCAGCTGGAGGTGTTCATTTCTGGCTTTGTTGTCATAGCGCTGGTTTTTGTTTCAGATGAATCAGAAGTTCAACAACCGTTGGACCACAGAGGAGCAACTGCTCGCTGTCCAAGGTAACGTCTGAACCACCTGTGTCCAGGTGACCTCTGACACCTGAGCACTGAAGACCTTTGAAAAAACCTTTAAGCCTCTTCAGTCATTGGTTAGTGACTCTCTCCTGCTCATCCAATCCCACACAGCCATCAGAAAGTATGGGCGGGACTTCCAGGCAATCTCAGATGTGATCGGTAACAAATCAGTGGTCCAGGTGAAGAACTTCCTGGTGAACTACAGACGGAGGTTTAACCTGGACGAGGTTCTTCAGGAGTGGGAGGCTGAACATGGGGTGGAGGGGGGAGAGAGAGGAGAGGAGGACAAGTTGGAGGAAAAGATGGAGGAGGAGGAGGTCACTGCCAAGCACACCAAAGAGGTGAGCTTGGCAAGTTCTGATGCCACAGAGGGGTGTGGGTCAGCTGGCCTTCTCATGTGTTCCGACCCTCACTGTGGATGAACTTCCTGTCTTAAAACAAGCCGCGTGCTGCTGCCAGGTTTCATGTCATGTGATGTGCATTGTGAACTGTAGTCAGCAGTTTTTAACATCTGGCGTTTGTTGTCCTGCAGGACTCGTCCTCTCCAGTGGACTCTGAGAAGCCTCTGGCCACCTGAGACTCTCGCTCCCCCTGATCCCTGATCTGCCCTCCTGTGTTACCTGATGCCATCCTCAGTTTTAGTATCATTGTGTTTTTATTCTTTTACTGGTGAACTTCTGATGATTGATTATGAGGTTTGTGTGAGCTCCTCTTGCTCTGGACCAATCAGACATCAGACCTGACCTGTCAGTCAAAGAGGGAGGGGCCGTTCTTGGCACTGTATTTGTTGGATTTAGTTTTATTATGCTGCGTGTGGTGCGGATGGAGAGCGGGACCTGAACACCATGTTGGATGATGCTGCTCTCACAGGGGCCTCTCCTGATGATGTCAGGAGCTGTTGGATCTTTTAAAGAACATTATTAAAACCAAAGTTCATCAGTATGAAGTGTGGCGTTTGTTTCTCTGGGTCGGACCGCTCGGACTGATTATATGAAACACACACCTTCTCTGCAGCAGGATCGTCCCGTGTCAGGATCTGAGCAGCTGCAGAACCACAGAGAGAAGACACACATTAATACAGTGCTGCTTCAAAGCAGAAGATAAATACTGACAGGCCTGTGACTGTGGGCCGGGTCTGATGCTGGCACCGTGCCCCTGCATGTTCTGATTGATCATCCTGATGACACGATAGTTAAACCAGTTAATACAAGTCAAACACAAGCTGTCAGCTGAGGTTCCATCATGAGAACACAGCTTCCTGTTTCAACAATCATCATGTGACACTGCACGGGCCCAACCCAGGTTAGACCGGACTGACTGATCAGAGGAGACTGCTTCCAAGTCCAGATCAATAATCAATCTTCTAACAGTCAGTGGTCATTTGGACTCTGAGCTGTTGGGTGTTTAGATGACGTGTGCACCCTGCCTCCCGGCTGTGAGTGGACAGAAGGCAGGGTGCACCCGGCCCCCGTCACGAGTTAGTACTTTATCATGTTGTAAGCTGAAAGTTGCCCAACAGCGCCCCCCGGCGGCGCGGTGCTGCTTCAACGCCCCCTGGCGGCGCGGTGCTGCTTCAGCGCCCCCTGGCGGCGCGGTGCTGCTTCAGCGCCCCCTGGCGGCGCGGTGCTGCTTCAGCGCCCCCTGGCGGCGCGGTGCTGCTTCAGCGCCCCCTGGCGGCGCGGTGCTCTCCGGACAGCTGGGGGATTTCCTGGGCGGAAGCAGCGGAGGGGGTTTCCAGTGTGTCCTACCCGCTGGATCTCTGAGCTGGATCCACTGACTTCTCCCTCACAAGCTGACAGAACCAACATAACGCGGAGAACCCTGAACGGAACCCGGACCATGAGGAGTCCACCCGAGGCCCAGAAGATCCACGATAGCGGCAGCAGCAGCTTGACGGTTTGAATCCGGGAGAGTCCGCCGAGCCCGAGGAGCTGCTGAGCCGCTAAGCTGTGGCCTGCGGAGGAGATTCATGTGAGTCCCGAGAGACACAGAGACACAGAGACACAATAGAGACATGATAGAAAGACAGCAGACCGCCGGCTGAAGACAGGGACATGTTAGCGGTCTGTTAGCGGCTTGTAACGGAGGGAGATGCTACAGCTAGCCGCGGACCTGTGTGTCTCTGCTCCTCTGTCCCTGTCTCACTGTGTGTGTGTGTGTGTGTGTGATGCTAACTGTCCGTTAGCATCACCTTTCAGTGTGTTTACATCCGCACGCCGATGCAAACTCGACAACGGATCAATAATTTGATCAGTAATCTGATCGATATTGTTTCATGAGAGAAAAGAAACAATCAGCCCTGAAAACTCGATCAAAGAGTGGAAACTGAAAGAAGACGAGGAGAAAGAAAGGAAGCTAAATTATTCCACAAACAGGTGTGTGT